>NC_053028.1:200041387-200341387 GCF_003073215.2 Triticum urartu | reverse complement strand
CACGTTTTCATCGTGATTCTCCGGTAGAAACTTTGGGGCACTCTTTGAGGTCCTTTGTGTTGGTTGAATAGATGAATCTGAGATTGTGTGATGCATATCGTATAATCATACCCACGGATACTTTACGTGACATTGGAGTATCCAGGTGACATTAGGATTTTGGTTGATTTGTGTCTTAAGGTGTTATTCTAGTACGAACTCTAGGGCTGTTTGTGACACTTATAGGAATAGCCCAACAGATTGATTGGAAAGAATAACTTTGAGGTGGTTTTGTACCCTACCATAATCTCTTCGTTCGTTCTCCGCTATTAGTTACTTTGGAGTGACTCTTTGTTGCATGTTGAGGGATAGTTATGTGATCCAACTATGTTATTATTGTTGAGAGGACTTGCACTAGTGAAAGTATGAACCCTAGGCCTTTTTCCTATCATTTCAATACCGTTATGCTCACTTTTATCATTAGTTACCTTGCTGTTTTTATATTTTCAGATTACAAAAACTATTATCTACTATCCATATACCACTTGTATCACCATCTCTTCGCCGAACTAGTGCACCTATACAATTTACCATTGTATTGGGTGTGTTGGGGACACAAGAGACTCTTCGTTATTTGGTTGCAGGGTTGCTTGAGAGAGACCATCTTCATCCTACGCCTCCTACGGATTGATAAACCTTAGGTCATCCACTTGAGGGAAATTTGCTACTGTCCTACAAACCCCTGCACTTGGAGGCCCAACAACATCTACAAGAAGGTTATGCAGTAGACATCAGGGCTCGGCTTTGTGCTTCTGTTTCTGACTGGAATTCCCTCCTCCGATGTCTTGGGCGACTGGTTTGTTCTTGCCACTACGGAGTCGGTCCTCTTCTTCGCCGTTAGCGTACCGAGTGGCTATTTCCATCATCCGGGCCAGGGTCATATCTCATGTCCGACCGAATTTCAGGTTAACCTCTCTGTACCGAATGCCCTCCTTGAAGGCGCAAACTACCTGGTGTTGTGACATATTTTCCACTATATGATGCAAAGTGGTCCATCTCTGGATATAATCCCTCAAAGTTTCATTCGGTTTCTGAACACAATGCTACAATTCTGTCAGCCCTGTAGGCCGCTTGAAGGTGCCCTCAAATGTCCTAACAAACACTCGCGCCAACTCTTCCCAACTGAATATACTGCCAGGAGCCAACTGATTCAACCAAGCCCTGGCTGACCCTTCCAACATCAGAGGAAGATGTTTCATGGCTACGTCATCATTACCACCACCAATCTGCACAGCCGCCCAGTAGTCTTCTAGCCAAGTGTCAGGCTTGGACTCACCGGTAAACTTACTTACTCCAGTCGCCAACCTGAAGTTGGGGGGGATTTCTGCGGCCCTGATGACTCTGCTGAAACACTCAGGCCTGGAAACATGCACTCGGCTGCTTGTTGGATGATCTCCGTTATGTCCTTCTTTGTGGGCTCTGTTCCGGTCAACCAGTCCCTGCACCAAGATTGACCTTGCATCAAATCCGGGTTCTCTGGGGTCTACTGGAAGTCGTCGCTCGTCACCATATGGACGCCTGACATCGTGTTGCTGGGGTGCATACGATCCGCCCCTCGGAGGGGGCGTAGGCACTCGACGGCGGTCTTCACGGCCGAACCGATGATCATATTGCTCGTGGCTCCGATCCAGGTATTGCTCTTAACGGTGCCCATGTCCCTCACGCCGTAGAGGCGATCTTGGGCTGTGAGCCGACTGAACTGTATCCGCCACCACAGACCTGCTGTGGATTCTGTTGCGAGACTGAGATACGGCTGTGTTCTGTTCTCCTGCTGCCCGGAGCAATGCTCGGATTTGCATCAAGCCTCTTCCAGCCTCTGATTGGGACAGCTGGAACGACTCTGCTATGCGGGCCGCAACAGTAAGATTCTGAATCGGAGTGCGGTATACCTGAGGTTTAGGTGGGAACAATTGCCGCTGTTGTCGACTGGATTCAGGGATCAGCCGCCGAGCGCGTTCGTCGAGTGAATGTTGAAGGTTCTCTAGCCACGCACGCTCAACCAACGTGGTCAGGCGCACAACCTCCAAGGCCCGGGCCTTAGAGGTTTCCCCGGCGATGGGAGTGTGGAGTTCCTTCGTATTGCATCGATGCAGTTCATCCCCCTGCTGCGAAGTGAGGGCTTTGGGATGATATTATTCGTGGACACGTGAAGGATCGCTGCCACCTTTACCAGGCGGGCTGCGCGGTGTGTCGACCATCAGGACTTCTGTCGTAGGGTCGCTGCTGTCGCACTCGGACAGGTTCTCGACGGAGCTAATCGATGGGTCAAAAAGCCCATAGAGTGATTCGTCGGGCTCGATTGCCGCGACTTGAGGGGTGGCTGACTGGCAGGCCACCACATGCTTTACCCACCACTGAAGCCGCGATCAACCAGACCGCTGGCGGCGATGAGCAGCGGGGAGCGAAGACGTTACAGGAGCCGACCGATACTGAGTCGACGGCTGCCGTAGAAGAATGACACGGACGCACGCCCGAAAGTGTGTCGCCCCGCGGACAGGGAGCGTCTCAACGTCGAGGGGGGCCTCCTGGAGCCAGACCTAGTCATCGACGATGAAAACGAGCGCGCCAAGACAGATCTCGCTGCCCATAGCCAAACCACTGCCAGAAACCATGACGATGGAGATCGAGGAAATCGCAACCTCACTGGAAGTCTCTAAGACACCTGCCCTAATTAAGGTGGGCGCCAACTATCGTGGTTCTAAGTCTGACAGTAGAATAGGGGGTACATAGGAGGAGGCAAGATCCTAGCTACGATGAGGTTGTGCACGCCAGATTTACGAGTTCAGGCCCTTCTCAGAGGAAGTAAAAGCCCTACGTCTCGGTGCCCGGAGACGGTCGACTGGATTATGCGTGAAGTTATAGGGGGGTGTGAACCCTTGTTCTGGAGGAGGGGTGGCTTATATAGTGTGCGCCAGGACCCCAGCCAGCCCACGTTACAAGGGGTTCAATGTACATTAAGGTGGGACATTACTGGTAACGCCAACAATAAAGACATATAAATGATCATTAAGACTAAGGAGTAAACGCTTGACCATTGCCATCCTGAGTGACTTTAGATCTTCTGTACTCCGAGTGGTTCCTGGTGTGGTCGAATGACTATGTCCTGGTCGAATGGAATTGGGTTATCCGAGTGGAATTGTTGATCGAGTGGGTTGCACTCTGAGGCATTCAGTCGGTAGAGGCTGCTGTACTTTGAATGCCTTTGACTCTAGGGCAGTGTCCTTGGGGAGGGTGTCTAGATCAGGCCTATTACCCTACCCTAGGTACATATCATCGTCAGCCCCCCTGAGCATCACCTTGACCTAATTCCACTGCCATAAATCCATATAAATACCAAAACCATCCATCGTGCCTCCAAGGGGATTTTTATCGCTGCTGCAAGCCTTTGTTTCGAAGAGATCCAATTTGGTGCCATGTTTCAGAGTTCTATTGGAGCGGGAAGCCATTGTCAGAGCCATCTTCATAAACCTTGCTGCCTCCACGATGATGTGTGAGTAGTTCCTTTAGGACCCATGAGTCTCTTATGGTGTATTTGTTGGGATCCGATGAATTGTGGATTTATGATCAGATTGTTCATTGAATATTATTGGATCTATTTGTAACGCCCTCGATGCGGCTAGCACGACTTAGAGGCATAACCGCATTGAAAGCAATGTCGCAAGTGAGGTAATCTTCACAACAACCCATGTAAATAAATAAAGGGGTAAGGTACATAGTTGGCTTACACTCGCCACGTCACACAAATACATAAATAAGTCATTACAATCATCCAATACACTCAGGGTCCGACTACGGAACCAAAATAAAGATCAACCCCCAAATGCGACAAAGTCCCCGATCGCCCCAACTGGGCACCACTACTGATCATCTGGGAAAGACACATAGTAACGACGAGAGTCTTCATCGAACTCCCACTTGAGCTCAATCGCATCACCTGGAGCGGTATCATCGGTCCCTGCATCTGGTTTGGAAGGAATCTGTGAGTCACGGGGACTCAGCAATCTCACACCCTCACGATCAAGACTATTTAAGCTTATGGGTAAGGCAAAGGTATGATGTGGAGCTGCAGCAAGCGACTAGCATATATAGTGGCTAAACTATTCGCAAAAGACAGCGAGAAGAGAAGGCAAAAGCATGGTCGAGCGACTATGATCAAGAAGTGATCCTAGAACAACCTACGTCAAGCATTACTCCAACACCGTGTTCACTTCCCGGACTCCGCCGAGAAGAGACCATCACGGTTACACACGCGGTTGATGCATTTTAATTAAGTTAAGTTTCAGGTTTTCTACAACCGGGCATTAACAAATTCCCATCTGCCCATAACCGCGGGCACGGCTTTCAAAAGTTCAAATCCCTGCAGGGGAGTCCCAATTTAGCCCATCACAAGCTCTCACGGTCAACGAAGGATATTCCTTCTCCCAAGACAATCCAATCAGACTCGGCATCCAGGTTACAAGACATCCTCGACAATGGTAAAACAAGTCCAACAAGACCACCCGCTGTGCCGACAAATCCCGATAGGAGCTGCACATATCTCGTTCTCAGGGCACACCGGATAAGCTAAGCGTACGGAAGCCAACGTAACCCAAGTTGCCAAGGGACGGCCCCGCACGGTGCTCTGGGTTGGACCAACACTCAGAGGAGCACTGGCCCAGGGGTTTAATAAAGATGACCCTTGGGCTCCGAAAACCCAAGGGAA
The DNA here is from genome assembly GCF_003073215.2 of Triticum urartu. Classification (NCBI taxonomy): domain Eukaryota; kingdom Viridiplantae; phylum Streptophyta; class Magnoliopsida; order Poales; family Poaceae; genus Triticum; species Triticum urartu. The sequence continues at coordinate 200,336,646 of NC_053028.1, read as the reverse complement.
AGAAAAGGCTAGGTGGCGAATGGTAAAACCAATGTTGGGCCATGCTAGAGGAGTTTTATTCAAGGCGAACTATCAAGGGGTTCCCATTATAACCCAACCACGTAAGGAACGCAAAATCCGGGAACATAACACCGATATGACAGAAACTAGGGCGGCAAGAGTGGAACAAAACACCAGGCATAAGGCCGAGCCTTCCACCCTTTACCAAGTATATAGGTGCATTAAGATAAACAAGATAATATTGTGATATCCCAACAAATAAACAAGTTCCATCAAGGAACGATCTCCAATCTTCACCTGCAACTAGCAACGCTATAAGAGGGGCTGAGCAAAGCGGTAACATAGCCAAACAATGGTTTCCTAGGACAAGGTGGGTTAGAGGTTTGACATGGCAATTTTTGGGAGGCATGATAATCAAGTGGTAGGTATCGTAGCATAGGCATAGCAAAAGAGCGAGCATCTAGCAAGCAAAGATAGAAGTGATTTCGAGGGTATGGTCATCTTGCCTGCAAAGTTCTTAGAGTTGCCTTGATCCTCATAAGCGTACTCAACGGGCTCCTCGTTCACATACTCGTCTCCCGGTTCTACCCAAACAAGAACAACAAGCAAAAGGAACACAATCAACCATGTGCGATGCTCAAGCAACATGATGCGAACATGGTATGATATGCGGGAAGCGGTATGTAATGCATATGCATGATTTGAAAAGGAATGGATGAAACTGGCCTCAACTTGGAAAACTAAGAGTGCCACTGGAAAGGTGAGTTGATTTCGGTTGAAATCGATATAAAGATCACCGGAATCGGATGCACGGTTTGGAAATGGCAAGCAAAACAAATATGGCACCGGTCTGCGATAAACAGCAAGTAGCCAACTAAATGCATCAAGTTAATTATGCTACAGCACCCAAACATAGCAAAAAAGATACATGGAAGGGATCCCCTCATGATTCTTGACAAAAGATGAACACTGAGCTACAGCTAATTAACTCATTAACAGGTTCAAACAAGCATAGCAAAAGTGCGAATGATAACAGGTTTCAGACTTAGTGAAATAACAACAAATCAGGAATTTATCATCACGAAGCAATCTTTAGAGTATGATAACTACATGCTACAGGAATATATCATGGAAAATCAAGGCATGGAATGAAGCTACTCTAAGCATATAACAGAAGTCCCTTAGTGACCATGAGCCAAAAGGGATAAGATAATACAATTGCAAGCATGTGAATATAGCAAAAACATAAACAGATTCAGACTTAGAGAAAAACTGGAGCATGCAAAACAGATTAAAAAGTAGGCATGTTTATGAGCTCGATGCACTCACTACGAGGCATTGCATGACAAACTAAGCATACATACATCAAGAAGACATGGCATAGGAGCTATACATGGCAAGAGTAATAACATAGCACGCACGGATCAATAGCAACATCCTCGGCAAAATCGCTAAACATGTCAACAATCTGCCAGGAACATTTTATAGCAAAAGTAGAGCTCAATTGACTCAATCTAGGGTGCTCCATAATTGAAAAAAAATACATGGATGGATAGAGCACAACAATATTAACAAAACATCCTTACTGATCATCCTCAAAAGAGGCACGGATCACCAGGAAACAACATGAACATATGGCATAAAAACAAAAATAGGACAAGGACTTAGTGAAATTCTAAGTCCGTGAAATCAGCATCAATGAGTAAGCTACTTTGCATGCTTGTTCTAGTCACCACAAAGATCACAAAAATACATGGCAAACACCCCTGTAAAGATGGCATGGCAATTAACAAAACACATGTAGAGCTTAGGATCATAGCATGCACACACTAATCATGGCAAAAATGACAAAAGGCCATTTGCTGAAACAGATCTGACATATTCCTCACATAGCCCTCTTCCAACGACATTTCGGGCATCAAGATGAGCTCAAATGAAAATGATGCAATGAGATGAAATGATGTACTCATCGAGACGAACATTTTGATATGCTACACGCACGAATCGGAGCTACGGATGCAGAGTTATGGCATGTCAAAGATTGCAAAAATTAACGAGAGGAGAGGGAAAAAGTCAACCCTCAAGAACAGATCTAAGGTTCCTGTCGATGTACTGTAGCGATGCACGCGGCCTGAGGTTCACCGGCGAGGTTGCAGCGGCTCCAGCGAGGAAGGAGATGCGGCGGGGAGGCGAGGGAGAGGTTGATCCGGCCTCTCCTCACCGAATCCGGGCGGCGGCGCTGACGAGGGCGGCACGCGGCGGGGAGGGCCGACCGGTGGTGCAGCGAGCGGGCTGCGAGGAGCTCCGGTGATGGCGTGAGGCGGCGCTGGCCGGCGAAGGGCGGCGCGCGGCGTCGGGCGCGAGGAAGAGGATCGGGCGAGGCGGCGGGAGGCGATGGGCCGAGAGGGCCGGACGCGGGCCCCGCGGGCCTGGCACGGTCGGCGGCGATGCGGTCCCGCCCGGGACAGGTGGCGTCAACGGATTGGTCGGCGGTGGTGTGTCCGCTAGGCGGCGGACATTGTCCGGCGACGGCGAGAGCAAATTTTAGGGTTAGGGGTAGAATGATCCGCGAATTTTGAGGGGGTGCCCTTTAAATAGAGGTAGAGGAGGCTAGGAAGCTCCAAATGAGGTGCGGTTTGTGGCCACGCGATCATGATCGAACGCTCTAGATGATAGAAGGGGTTTAGATGGGTTTTGGGCCACTTTGGAGGGGTGTTGGGCTGCAACACACACGAGGCCTTTTCGGTTCCTCAGTTAACCGTTGGAGTATCAAACGAAGTCCAAATGGCATGAAACTTGGCAGGTGGTCTACGGGTAGTAAACCAAGGCCGCATGACAAGTCTCGGTCCAATCCGAAAATTTTTAACACGCACACACGAAAAGAGGTAGAAAGGGACACCGGAGGACATAGGAGCGCCGAAATGCAAAACGGACAACGGGGAAAAAGCTCGAATGCATGAGACAAACACGTATGCAAATGCAATGCACATGATGACATGATATGAGATGCATGACAAAGAAAAAAACACGGAGATAAAAACCCGACAACGATGAAATAAAATAACTTAGTGCCGGAAACGGCAAGAGTTGGGATACATATAAGGTAAATTACATCCGGGGTGTTACACTATTGAAGTTTCTTTGCGGTATAATTAAGTACCTATCTATGTTTTCAGAGTTATTTGTCTTCTCTAGCCAAGATAGATGGATAAATCTTCACAGAGAGTGGAGCATAGTATTAGATTCAATCTTGCGGTATTCTATATCATAGTGATATAGTGGGGACAAGACATGTATTTGCATTGTTGCTACTAAGGATAAAACAATGAGGTTTAATCTTATTGGTAGATTTGTTTCTGTCTAGATAATGTTATCTTGCTTATTGCATTGTGATACATCTCCAACGTATCTATAATTTTTGAAAGTTCCATGCTATTATAGTATCAATCTTGGATGTTTTATATGCAATTATATATATCATTTTTTGGGACTACCCTATTAACCTAGTGCACAATGTTAGTTGCTATTTTGTGCTGTCTTTGGTTTTTCAAAAAAGCGATATCAAATAGAATCCAAACGGATAAAAAACTTTGGATTAAATTTTTCTGGACCAGAAGGGGCACTAGAAGGTTCGGGAGAAGACCTAGAGAGTCAAGAGGGAGCGACAAGATTGGGAGGTGCACCCTAGGGGGGTAGGTGCACCCCCAGGCTTGTGGCCCCCTTGTGGCACCTCTTGACCTAATTTCACCTCTATAAATTCCCAAATATTACCAATACATCAGAGAGCCACCCAAAATACTGTTTCCGCCGCCGCAAGTTCCTGTTCTTCCGCGATCCCATCTGGAGGCCTTTTCGGTACTCTGCCTAAGGGGAATTGATCACGAAGGGCTTCTACATAAACCTTGCTGCCCTTTCGATGATGTGTGAGTAGTTTACCACAGACCTACGGGTACATAGCAAGTAGATAGATGGCTTCTCTCTCTTTGATCTTCAATACAATGTTCTCCTCGATGTTCTTGGAGATCTATTCAATGTAATCTTCTTTTGCGGTGTGTTTGTTGGTATCCGATGAATTGTGCGTTTATGATCAGTTTATTCATGAATATTGTTTGAGTCTTTTCTAAATTCTTATATGAATGATTACTATAGCTTTGTATTTCTCTCTGATCTATCTGTTTGGTTTGGCCAACTAGATTGATTTATTTTACAATGGGAGAGGTGCTTTGTAATGCGTTCAATCTTGCCATGATCTATATCCCAATGATAGAAGAGGACAAGACACATATTTGTCTTGTTGCCATTAACGGGAAAATGAGGGGTTTTATTCATATTGGTTGGATTTACTTTGTCTACATCATGTCATCTTGGTCAAGGCATTACTTCATTTCTTATGAACTTAATACTCTAGATGCATGTTGGATAGCGATCGATGGGTGGAGTCATAGTAGTAGATGCAGGCAGGAGTCGGTCTAGTTGTCTTGAACATGATACCTATATATGACCATTGCCTTGAATATTGTCATAACTATGCGTTGTTCTATCAATTGCCCAACAGTAATTTGTTTACCCATCGTATGCTTTTTGTTCAATAGAGGAGCCTCTAGGGAAAACTATGATCCCCGGGTCTACCTTTACCATGTATTAAATCCAAAAATACTTTGCTGCGTTATATTTACCATTCTTTTATTTTGTGTTTTTTTATCTATCTACCATCATATATACCTACTATTAAAGGGAATATGTATTCTTGGTTTGGTTCCCGACTTTAGTCTGTTTTAATCCATTATTATGTTGCCTTCGTACATTGCTGGTTCTTTTTTTATACAATCGTACGTCTCATACTGTGCCATGTTGGGCCTGGTTTTCATCGTTGCGCAACTGGTTTATGCTTTGTATACGCAGCCTCTCAATCTGTTCATCCATGACTGTCCATGTAGAATCCGACTCCTGCTGAAAAACAGAAGTTGTATACATATCTGAAACCAGTTACATGAGTACCAATAGCTATAAATAAAGGACAATAATTAGCTAATCCCCTTGAGGTCCCATTGATTTCCTGCACGCTCGATGGTCGTTCCTATGCCCCCGGTCCTAGGCGACCCTGGAACGATGCATACCGGCTAGGAGACGGGATCACGGTCTCCTCCAGCGCATCCTAGCGGCTGGGTGACAGGAGCTCACTCTCCGCTCATCCCAACACCGTCTTGGGCGACACTGACGAGAGGTAGGCGGGAGCCCTACTGGGCTACTCCTGTATGAGTTGGAGACCTCGGCGACTGGTCAGTGAGGAGGTCGGGCCACACAACGGGCGGAACAACGGAGGGAGTGGTGTAGGGTGAGGCGGCGGGGTGGCATGGGCTCGACCTTATCCTGCAAGCGACAAGTAGAATCGGCAGCGAGGTCGGTGACTGGCTAGGTGGGCGGGTGCTGCTAGCCTGTCCATCAAGCCGTCTCCTAAGCCATCACCCATGTGTCGCTCCTCTCCGTGGCCTCGACGTCCACCCCAACGGCGGCGTCAACTACTTAGTGTCGTCTCCCCAAATATAAATTGCCTCCGTAGATACATGGGGCTGCCTCCAAACAGCATCCCCATCCCATTTAGCTTGCTGCAGAATCCACACAGTGGTGAATAACTGAATATGAATCGCAGTTGCATATGTGATGTGCCCTATGCATTACTGGTGTTGCTTTGTGTGAAGCGTGCTAAATTGGACAAGTGTACTGTATGTGTTTGGCTTGTACGTGCCTGATGTATGTGCTGAATTATGTTTGTCATTTTTTGTCCAGGTAAGTTGAGGCACACAACAAGGACTAAGGTGGGAAAAATAGTTGTTGTGATCGTAAAGAAAATATTATGTTTTTTGTTAATAAATGATTACAAAGTTTAAAAGATTTTTTTGTGAGGAAAATATTTTTTAAAGATTTTGATGAGATGCTTGAGAAGACAGGAACAATTAATTAGATGTGTATCATTAGTACCAGACTAAAAATGTTTTAGTGATGTTTCCATGGATCTTGGTTAAGATCAAAGTTTGCATAAACTCAACGTCTTTTGCGGATACAAACATCACAAAATTTGAATACCGTTTTGTTATTTCTCCCATTGCAACGCACGGGCATATGTGCTAGTCCGATTTGATCCTTGCAAGTAACCGCCAAGGGGATTGACAACCCCCTTAACCGCGTTGGGTGCAAGTATTTGATCTTTTGTGTGTAGGTACTGTTCACGAGGTTTCGTGTGGTTCTCTTACTGGATTGATAACCTTGGTTCTTAACTGGGAAAATACTTATCTCTACTGTACTGCATCATCATGTCCTCTTAGAGGAAATCCCAACGTAGTTCACAAGTAGCAGGAAGAATTTCTGGCACTGTTGTCGGGGAGACACCACCAAAACCTATCAAGTAACTTCACATAAACTCTCATCTACTTGTTTTTACTTTCATTTGTAATTTGCCTCACGTTTTCATTTCTCCCACTTCTAAAATGTTTCACAAAAAAATATTTTCGTTTGCCTTTTTGCTTGTTTTCTTGCTTCGTCGTGATGTCTCAAGAAAATACCAGGTTGTGTGATTTTTCCAATACTAATAATAATGAATGTATTATTACTCCAATTGCTCCTCCCGCCACTACTGCGGAGTCGTGTGATATTAATGCTACTTTGCTAAATATTGTTAAGAAAGAATAATTATCTGGTAGTCCTAGTGAAGATGTTGCATCCCATGTTAATACTTTCGTTGAATTGTGTGATATGCAAAAGAAGAAATGTGGATACTTATATTGTCAAATTAAAATTATTTCCATTCTCACTACGAGATCGTGGTAAAACTTGGTTTTCATCCTGGCCATGAAATAGTATTGATTCTTGGGATAAGTGTAAGGATGCTTTTATTGCCAAGTATTTTCCTCCCGTAAAAATATTTCTCTTAGAATTAAGATCATGAATTTTAATCAACTTGAGCATGAACATGTTGCACAATCTTGGGAGAGAATGAAATTAGTGATAAGAAATTGCCCCACTCATGGTTTAAGTTTATAAATGATCATACAAAAAATTTATGCGGGATTGAACTTTGTTTCTAGAAATCTTCTAGATTCCGTCGTGGGGGTACCTTTATGGAAATCACTTTAGGAGAAGCTACAAAAGTCCATTATAATATTATGTCAAATTATTCACAATGGCATACTGAAAGACCTTCAACTAGTAAAAAAGTGAATTATGTTGAAGAAATTAATACTTTGAGTGATAAGATGGATGCGCTTATGAAAATGGTTGCTAGTAACAGTGCTCATAATGATCCTAATTAATGATGTGTCATTGTCTTTGTTGAGAAAAATAATTATTCTATTGATGTGAATTTTGTCTCTCGAAACAATTTCAATAGTAATGCTTATAGAGGCAATTTTAATCCTAGGCTGTTTCCTGGAAATTCCTCTAATAATTATGGCAATTCATATGGTAATTCTTATAATAATAATAATAATAATAATAATAATAATAATAATAATAATAATAATAATAATAGGATGCCTTCTGATCTTGAAAGTAATATTAAAGAATTTATTAATTCTCAAAAGATTTTTAATACTATGATAGAGGAAAATTGAATAAAGTTGATGATATGTCTAGGAATATGGATAGAATTTGTCATGATGTGGAGAATCTCAAATCTAAAATTTTGCCACCCAAGCTTGATATTAATGAGTCCATTAAAGCTCTCTATGTCTCCATTGATGAAAGTAAAGAGAGAACCGCTAGGTTCAGGGCTAAGCGAGAATTCCTAGAAAAAGCGATTCTGCCCGGTTTTTATCGTAATCATGATGAAGATATCAAAATGATTGGTGTCTCACCAATTGAATATTTATTTACTAATATAAAACTTGACTAAAAGGGTATTGAAGATGAGTCAACTTTAGCTAGAAGGCGTCCCAATTGTTCAGAGGATGAGAATCATAATGAAAAAAGTGAAAAAGTGGGTTTTGAGAGGTCAAAACTTTAAATAGTGATGTGCCCACTGCTTTTGATTTCAAGGATTCTAATAATTATAGTTGTTCTTTAATTGAATATGTTTCCTTGTTGCAATCCATGATAAATTCATCCAATGCTTATGAACAAAATAAATCTTTTATTAAACATATTATAGAAGCTATGATGAAAGCTTTAGAGAAAAAGCTAGAATTGGAGGTTTCAGTATCTAGGAAATTATATGATGAATGGGAACCTACTATTAAAATAAATATAAAAATTATGATTGCAATGCTTTATGTGATTTGGGTGCTAGCATTTTTACTATACCAAAATCTTTATGTGATGTGCTAGGCCTTCATGATTTGGATGAATGTTCTCTTAATTTGCACTTAGCGGATTCCACTATTAAGAAACCCTTGGGTAGAATAAATGATGTTCTTATTCTTGCAAATAGAAATTATGTGCCCATTGATTTCATTGTGCTTGATATTGATTGCAATACGTCTTGTCCTATAATACTTGGTAGGCCTTTCCTACGTACCATAGGTGCTATTATTGATATGAAAGAAGGTAATCTATTATTCCAATTTCCATTAAAGAAAGGAATGTAACACTTCCCTAGAAAGAGAATTAAGCCACCATATGAATCTTTTATGAGTGCCACCTATGGAATTAATTCAAAGGATGACAACACTTGAAACTATGCATTACGCCTAGCTAGGGTCGTAAAACAATAGTGCTTGTTGGGAGGCAACCCAATAGTTATCTTTATTTTTCTTGTTTCTTTTATGTTTTTGTGTGTCCACACAATTATGCTACTTATGGTTGTATTTTTGTGTTTAAATTAGTGTTTGTGCCAAGTAAAGCATTTGGGATGATTTGGTTGATAGTTGATTTGATTCTGTGAAAAACAGAAACTTTTGCACCCAGTAGCAGAATTTTCTAAATTCACTAGAACGTGATAACATTATGAATGATTCACACATGGTTCATATACAAATTTCCCATGTTTTCCAAATTTTTCAGATTTTTTGGAGTTTCAGAAGTATGGTCATTGTACACATCATTCAGATTGTTCTATTTTTGACAAATTCTGTTTTTGTTGCATAGTTTGCTTGTTTTGATGAATCTATGGATTGTATCGGGGGGTATAAGTCATGGTGGAGTTAGAAAACAGTAGGTATTATGAAGTAATAAAATATGAATTGGTTTACAATAGTACCTAAAGTTATGATTGGCTTGTTATACTAATGGATCTCGCGGTTTTCTATTGAGTTTTGCGTGTTGAAGTTTTCAAGTTTTAAGTGAGATCACGATGGATGAAGGAATAAGGAGTGGCAAGACCCTAAGCTTAGGGATGCCCAAGGCACCCCAAGGTAATATTCAAGGACACCCATGACTCTAAGCTTGGGGATGCCCGGATGGCATCCCCTCTTTCTTCTACCAACCATCGATAAATTACTTGGAGATATATTTTTATTCATCAGATGATATGAGTTTTGCTTGGAGCATCGTGTATTATATGAGTCTTTGCTTTGTTTGCATTTTTATTTTTCCACAATAATCTTTGATGGACATACCTTTTGAGAGGGACACACATTATTCGTGATTTGTTAGAATACTCTATATGCTTCACCTATATCTTTTGAGCTAGGCAGTTGCTCTAGTGCTTCACTTATATCTTTTAGAGCACGGCGGTGGTTATATTCTAAAGAAATAGTCACACTCTCATGCTTCACTTATATCATTTTTAGAGTTTAATAAATAGTAATAGCCATATGCATGGGTTATGAAATTGGTCCTAATATGCTAGGTATTCAAGAAGGATATAATAAAAACTTTCATATAGATTACTGAATATGATAAGTTTGATTCCTTGAAATAATTTTGCGATATAAAGATGGTAATAGGTGGGAGGTACTAGTGAATGATTGTGATTTAGTAAGAATATTGGTGTGAAGGTTTGTCATTCCCGGAGCATGCGCATATAGTCTCTCGTTATGCTAAGAAGTTGGAGCACGATTTATTATTGAGTGCCTTCCTTTGCATGAAGGTCGGGCGCGCGATGCTTAACTCCTACCAACCTCCTCCCTAGGGGCATGCGTAGTAGTACTTTTCTTCGAGGGATAACAGAACTTCGCAATAAGTATGTGAATTCTTCATGACTAATATATGTGAGTCCATGGATTATACACACTCTCACCTTTCCGCAATTTGCTAGCCTCTCCAGTACCGTCCATTGCCCTTTCTCACCTCGAGATGTGGTGCAAACTTTGATGGTGCATCCAAACCCCATGATATGATATGCTCTATCACACATAAGCCTCCTTATATCTTCCTCAAAATAGCCACCATACCTACCTATCATGGCATTTCCATAGCCATTCTGAGATATATTGCCATGCAACTTCCACCATTCCATTATTATGACACACATCATCATTGTCATATTGCTTTGTGCTACCTCTTGAGCATGCCTTGGTTTTCCCTTGAATAGAAAACGGTGATGCAGCAAAGTAGCATAAGTATTTCCCTCAGTTTTTGAGAACCAAGGTATCAATCCAGTAGGAGTAACAAACAAGTTGCCTAGTACCTGCACAAACAAACAAGAACCTCGCAACCAACGCGATAAAGGGGTTGTCAATCCCTTCACGGTCACTTACGAAACTGAGATCTGATAGAGATAATAAGATAAATATTTTTGGTATTTTTGTTGTATAGATTGGAAAATAAAGGTTGCAAAATAGAAATAGCAAGTTGATAGGAAAATAATATGATGGAAGATAGACCCGGGGCCATAGGTTTCACTAGTGGCTTCTCTCAAGATAGCAAATTCTATGGTGGGTGAACAAATTACTGTTGAGCAATTGATAGAAAAGAGCGTAGTTATGAGAATATCTAGGCATGATCATGTATATAGGCATCACGTCCGCGACAAGTAGACCGAAACGATTCTGCATCTACTACTATTACTCCAAACATCGACCGCTATCCAGCATGCATCTAGAGTATTAAGTTCATAAGAACAGAGTAACGCACTAGGCAAGATGACATGATGTAGAGGGATAAACTCAAGCAATATGATATAAACCCCATCTTTTTATCCTCGATGGCAACAATACAATACGTGCCTTGTTGCCCCTGCTATCACTGGGAAAGGACACCGCAAGATTGAACCCAAAGCTAAGCACTTCTCCCATTGCAAGAAAGATCAATCTAGTAGGCCAAACCAAACTGATAATTCGAAGATACTTGCAAAGATATTAAATCATGCATAAAAGATTTCAAAGAAGAATCAAATATTGTTCATAGATAATCTTGATCATAAACCAACAATTCATCGGATATCGACAAACACACCGCAAAAAGAATTACATCGAATACATCTCCAAGAGAATCAAGGAGAACTTTGTATTAAGATCCAAAGAGAGAGAAGAAGCCATCTAACTAATAACTATGGACCTGAAGGTCTGCGGTGAACTACTCACACATCATCGGAGAGGCTATGGTGTTGATGTAGAATCCCTCCGTGATCGATTTCCCCCTCCGACGGAGCGCCGGAAAAGGCCCCAAGATGGGATCTCACGGGTACAGAAGGTTGCGGCGGTGGAAATAGGGTTTCGTGGCGCTCCTGGATGTTTTCGGGGTATATGGGTATATATAGGAGGAAAAAGTACGTCGATGGAGCTGCGAGGGGCCCACGAGGGTGGGGCATGCCTACCCCCCTGGGCGCGCCCTCCTGCCTCGTGGCCTCCTCGCTGCTTTCTTGATGTCCACTCCAAGTCTCCTGGATCACGTTTGTTCCAAAAATTACTCTCCCGAAGGTTTCATTCCGTTTGGATTCCGTTTGATATTCCTTTTCTACGAAACACTGAAATAGGCAAAAAAAACAGCAATTTGCACTGGGCCTTTGGTTAATAGGTTAGTCCCAAAAATAATATAAAAAGGTATATTAAAGCCCATTGAACAATCCAAAACAGATAATATAATAGCATGGAACAATCAAAAATTATAGATATGTTGGAGACGTATCACTTTGCATGATCATATAGCTGACATAGTATCTGTGGCTCAACCACCATTCATCATTCTTTTATACATGTTAATCTAGATCATTGCACATCCTCGTACACTACCAGAGGCATTCATATAGAGTCATATTTTGTTATAGTATCGAGTTGTAATTTTGAGTTGTAAGTAAATAGAAGTGTGATGATCATAATTATTCCTTATTAGAGCATTTCCTCAAGTGAGGAAATAAAATAAAATAAAGAGGCCAAAAAGAGCCCACCAAAAAAAAAAGAGAAAAACAGAGAAGGGGCAATGTTACTATCTTTTTCCACACTTGTACTTCAAAGTAGAACCATGTTTTTTGTATAGAGAGTCTCCTATGCAGTCACTTTCATATAACTAGTGGGAATTTTCAATTACATAACTTGGCTTTATGTATTCCAATGATGGGCTTCACTAGTGCAGAGACGTGCTATACAAACGGTTTTTACCCCATTTCCACGACGGAGTTTTAAACCGTCACCTAGTGAGTGTGTGCGATAGGGGAGGTCCTTCCCACACGACATAGAAACCGTCAGGGGTAGGCCCTCCGGTCGCACACACGGGGCAAAATGAGCTCGTGTGCAATCGGGCGAGGCATCGGAGAAAATTATATAGGGCCAATCATTTACGTTTGTATGTACATCCCACACAGTGAATCCCAGAAAAATGTTTCTGTTCGTATGTATATCACATGTGGAAATGTTTGTGCAAGGTGGCCTAACGCAAACAGTTCTCTGGTGGAAGCCGTGTGTGATTGTTAATTCATCCAACACGCCTACTTTCTTGAAACCATGTGGGTTGTATGAGTTCATCACGCACGATGTTGTCAGAGAAACCGTCTGCAATAGAGAACCCCAATAAGCATGGTAATTGGCCTATTATTGATAATCCAAGTAGTAATAAAATTGACATTTATTATAAAACACACCATATGGTTCATATACATATAACGACAACCAGGATTTAGCTTCAGCACTTAGTTACACCATATAGGGATATAGCTAGCTACGCCATTACACAACAGCACCAAGTTTCACATGCAATATCTAAAACCTTTTGAAAGTAGCATCATACATGGTAAATAGACAAATGAATCTCATCTGGGAAAATGCAGAAGCGGAAGGAGAATATTGAGCCTTCAGTGATGTTGAATGTCCTTGCAACTTTAGGCCAGTGGCTATGGATAATTGCTCGCCCAAACTTTGTCCTCTTGAGGAAGACTTCAATATTGTACCGTGGGTGTTGAATGAATACCTTCCTCGCCTCTTGAGCATGGAGGTGGTTTGAGAGGTAATCATCGGTGAACTACTTTGGAAAGTAATGAAAACAAATATATGCATAAATTGATGTTATAAATTTTGAAATGGCACAAGGGGAAAAACAAGGTAAAAGAGTTAGTGCCATGGTTGACTAATGTCTTCTTCATTGTGCTCAAAAAGATCTTGTTGTTATTCGTCGCAAGTTTCTTCATCCTAACAATCTTTCTAAGTTTCTTGACTTGACTGATATTCATGGACATCTCATTTCCCCATATGCAAAATGGATCAAACAGTGGGTCTAAGCCTCTGACAGCAGGACCTGCATGTGCAAGACCAAATTGTAAGAAACCTAAATATTAGAATGATTCCTGCAACTACATAATAATGTACTATTAGCGAAAGGATCGTGCATGAGAAAACCTCGATGGTAAACCGCAGTGCCTCCCATTGTTTACATGCAACACATATAAGGAAGATCTTGATTAGGTAAACTAAGAGTTGCCATACTATCAGTACAATATATTAATGAAAAATAAACAAATTGCAGATCCAACAGATTAACTCAAGATGCGTGGAAAAGCCAGTTAACCTAACCAAGCATGTTAAACAACTTGGAAATAGAGCAATGTTTGTCGTGTATTGAGTACAACCAAATTCGATTTATTTCTCACATGCATAACAATACAAAATTGTACCCACAACAAATGAAAATCAAATTGCAGAACTGAACCAAACAGTAAACTGGACATCAGACCAAATGAACCAAAACAGTTAACTGAACACGACATTGCAGAATAGAACATATACTAGAAGATAAGATAGTTAACGAAACCAAGAATGCTTGAGAACTACTATGAAATGTACCAACTGTTGGACCAAACTATTAACTGAACATTACATTTTAGAATATCAGATTGTGTATTAACATTACATAGTATAAATCACTAGAAGGCACTGGCAATGGCCTCGAGAAAAGAGCAAAAACTGTATTTTAAAGTAGACAACCGCGTGGCGGTGTCGATGATGGCCTCGAAGATGAGGTGCTCCTCCAAGATCTGGCGGTTGGCGCGCATGGCAGCCATCGCGACCTCATCCGCTCGTGCAGCCGCGATTTGGTTCTCCGCTGCCAGGTGCTATTGAGCTCCACGCTATATTGCGTGCAAAGTGGTTGTAGGCGGTTCTTAATTGGAGGACAGGGTAGTGATTAGGATGGAAGGTGTCGCGCCGCCGGTCGGGGCATGTGGGGTGGGGAAGGAGGAGGATGGTGTGGGTGGGGTGTGGATTACCTGACCATATCGACGAGGCCGTGTAGCAAGAAGAAGGGTCGTCACCGAGGAGGCGGCGCTGCAAGAAGAAGGGTCGCCGACGAGGAGGCGATGCCGTAAGAAGAAGGGTCCCGACGAGTAAGCGGCGCTGCCAGTAAGCAGCAGTGAAGGTTTGAACTTGGAAAGCAAGGAGGAATAGTGGAAATGTGGCTTTGTGTGGGCGGAGGGGAGATAGATATTTCCGCGATGGCAGATTTTTTTTCGCTCGGTGTCTCGAGAAACTGGCGCACAAGTGTGGTTCAAGCATGGGCGGTGGACTCTAGATGACAAAACTTCCTGCGTGAGCCAGACAAGACGGTGCGCCAAGATATTTTATATTGCATCCCACACGATTCTTGCTAGTAAAATGTTTGTGGTATACCTACTTGTTTTTCATTCTGTTTTGAAAGACAAAATGGTGTTACAGAGGGAAAGGATGATGTTTGAATTGCTAGAGCATTTTTCTGCAGTGAACATGCAACTATATGAGTGTCGTGTTAAATTTGGAATTATTTCGGGTTCGTTTGGCCTTTTTATGCAATAAATGAGTTTCTAGGCATTTAATGTGCATAATTCAAATTTGAACTGCAAGCACATGCTCCAATGCACCAAAGTTTGTTGAAAAATCACATGTGTGTCTTTGGTTGATTTTATAAGTCCCTTGCAATAAATGAGAATGAAATTCAAACATCCGGGCGTTGTGGCTCTGTTGGAAACATTGAGAAACTTGGTTTTTAAAATCCTGTAAATCCAAAACTTTCCTGAAAATCATGAAACTTGGCATGGTGTCATGTCATGGCACCAACATGCTGTGGTAAAAAATTTGGCCGAATTGGGACAGGTTTTGGTATAAGCTTCTTGCAAACCGGAGCTTCTCTCAAGAAGGATCATGCCTCCGAGAGGGAAACACGTCACCTTTGTGTGCGAAACGACATACGCCGCTGCCCCCCCCCCTCTTGATTTTTTTGCAGAATGAACGTAGAACTATATGAGTGTCGTGTTAAAATTTGGAATTATTCTGGGTTTGTTTGGCCTTTTTATGCATTAATTGAGTTTTGGGGCATTTAATGTGCATAATTTAAATTTTAACTACAAGCACATGCTCCAGTGCACCAAAGTTTTTTGAAAAATCACATCTATGTCTTTGGGTGAATTTATAGGTCCCTTGCAAGAAATGGGATTGAAATTCAAACATCTGGGTGTCGTGGCTCGGTCGGAAACATTGAGAAACTTGGTTTTTAAATTCCTGTAAATCCAAAAATTGCCTGAAAATCATGAAAGTTGGCATGGTGTCATGTCACGGCACTAACATGTTGTGGTAAAAAATTGGCCAAATTGGGACAAGTTTTGGTATAAGCTTCTTGCAAACCGGAGCTTCTCTCAAGAAGGATCGTGGTTCCGAGAGGGAAACTGTCACCTTTGTGTGCAAAACAACATATGCTGCCCCCTTTTGAATTCTTTACAAAGCCAACATAGAACTATATGGGTGTCTGTTAAAATTTGGAATCATTCTGGGTTCGTTTGGCCTTTTTTATGCATTAAATGAGTTTCTAGGCATTTAATGTGCATAATTCCAATTTGAACTACAAGCACATGCTCCAGTGCACCATAGTTTGTTGAAAAATCACATGTGTGTCTTTGGGTGAATTTATAGGTCCCTTGCAAGAAATGGGAATGAAATTCAAACATCTGGGCATCGTGGCTCGGCCGGAAACATTGAGAAACTTGGTTTTAAAATTCCTGTAAATCCAAAACATGCATGAAAATCATGAAAATTGGCATGGTGTCATGACATGGCACCAACATGTTGTGGTAAATTATTTTGCCAAACTGGGACAAGCTTTGGTATAAGCTTCTTGTAAACCGAAGCTTCTCTCAAGAAGGCTCGCAATTCTGAGAGGGAACGTATCACCTTCATGCGTGAAACGACATACACTGCATTTTCCCGCCTTGATTTTTTTACATAGGCAACATAGACCAATAGGAGCTTCGTGCTAAATTTTGGAATTATTCCGGGTTCGTTTGGCCTTTCTATACATTAATTGAGTTTCTGGGCATTTAATGCGCATAATTCAAATTTGCACTACAAGCACATGCCCCAGTGCGCCAAGGTTGGTTAAAAATCATTTATGTGTACTTGGTTCAATTTCTAGGTCCCATGCAAGAAATGAGAATGTAATTCAAACATCTGGGCATCGTGGCTCGACCGGAAACATCGACAAACTTGGTTTTTAAATTTTTGTAAATACAAAACACGCCTAAAAATCATGAAACTTGGCATGGTGTCATGACATGGCACCAACATGATGTGGTATTTTTTTTATCCGATTTGCGAAGGCGCACACATTAACAACCAAAAAAGACATTTTGGAACAAGTGATGTCACGTTATAGTCAGAAACACAAGTATTATTGAAACCGTGGGTGTTCTACTTACCATTTACGTGCCGCCATGCGTCCCCTTTTTTTATTGGCTAGGAGGCGTCGTGCGGGGTAGCTCTTTGAGTACGGGAGGCGAGCGATCAGACCCCTGCATGTGCTTATCGGGAGGAGAGCCCTTTGACCTCGCCACCCACCTCTCTCCCAACGTCACCATTAATGGTGCGTGAGCCCCTATTTTATGGCGTAGCTATGTCTCACTCGACTAAGATTTAAGAATAAAAAATAAAATCTGAAAGAAATTATTTTTGTACGGATATTGATGTAAGATCTGACGGACATATAAAGCATCGACTGCGACTTATAGCAAGACTGATATGAGTATATAAGGATGATGACAGTGGTTAATAATTGTCTTACATATTAAGGAAGATAATTAAAAAAGCCACATGCGGCGAAGCCCGAAATACACAAGGGAAAAAGAAGAAGGAAGACGCAGACAATGATCTGGCTCGCTGATCTCTACTTTCTTGATGCGTTGTTGTAGGCCATGGAGGCTAGTTCTCGTGGCGAGCGGCGATGAGCTCTTTCGTGTCCTCAATATGCTGATTGAGAGCATCCACGGATTCCTCCACCAGCCTTTGGCGCTCGATGTGGACCATGGCATTCTCGTCCATAAGTTTCTTGACGATGATGCCCGTTCTCTTCAATAAGGCAGTGGTCTCCTCGTGCTGCTTCGTTATTCTGGCGCTCTTCGCCCTCAGTAGGTCACGCTCAGTGCGGAGCTTCCCCTTGTCCTCCCCTAGTCCCCAGATGAAGATGGTAGCATTTTTAAATGAGGCATTCATATCGTCCTGCAGCTTCATCCAGCCGGAGATCCGGTCCATCAGGTCATCGAGCATAGCACGGATGCGCCTGTGAGAGTCCTCGCCTGCCCGCAAGATATTTTCCCAGACCTCTGCGGCACGGGGGAACCTCTCTGATGCATTCACGGCGCGGTAGGACATCTCTGCTGCTTCTGCGGCCCGGCCGGACCAGTCTGCTGCATCGACGATGCGGCGGGACCTTTGTGCTGCTTCGGTGGCGCGGCGGGACCTCTGTGCTTCTATGGTGGCGCGGTGAGACATGTCTGTTGCTTTCGTGGCAAGGAGGGACATCCCTCGTGCTTCCGCTTCCATGCTCGCCTCTTCCTGGTAGTAGTCTCTTGACCCAGAACTCATCCAGACCATGGCAGACACAAGAGAATGATGATGAAAGACTTGTTTGTTTTTGTGGATGAGGAGTTGAGGAATATGCAGTCATCTTGGAGTAGGTAGTATTTATAACCGAGTACTAATATGCTCCTAAGTGGGAAACCGTTTAGGTTTTGATTGGTGTGAACAGGTTTGCAATTAAATATCGCATGGTAGTAATTTGGAATGTGACGGGACACAAGCTCAAAATTTATTGATGGTTCTAATTCCGAAGTGCGGCACTATTCCCGGGTGGCATAACATGGGCACACGTTCTCGGCCGCGTATGTGGCGGTTGTACCATAGGGTGCACCGCAATAGGTGATGTCAGCACACTTCTTGTTCCATCAACCGCGCGCACTCGTTATTACCATCGCGCAAGCTTATTTTAATTAGAATGTGTGCCGGTCTAGCGCACACCTTGATCCATCTAACTGTTCCCGTTTGTTGTGGCTAATCAGAAACAATTCATCCGTGTGAAGTGCATGTGTTGGTGCAATATTTTCCCACCTTGTGTTTTGGAGATTGTTGACAAAAACAGGTATGGACTAATTTGTTTGCTAGTGCACACAGATAGAAAAGTCCATACACAACCGAAGAGAATGCTATCTGCGGTGCTGAGATCGAGGAACTTCGCCAAAGCATATTTGCGCTGCAGAGAAGAACAATCTATATCTATTGAAGTGATAGAGTTGAGAAGATTTATGTGAGGAAATCGACCCCTCAAAAGTTTGTTGCTGAAGCAAAGTTATTTCTTTGATTCCGTCGTCCGAAGAAATTGACTGTTGTGATTGAAGTTGAAGACTAAGTGAAGACGTAGCACTTATTTCGTTTTTTCTTATTTTAGTCTGTTGAATCATAGGACATTCGTACTATTAAGAGGGGTATAGATTCTCGATGCTTAGATCAGTTGTGATGCTTAGCCACAACCTATGAAAGTTGCTAGAGAAATTTCTTTGTGTTCAGAGTAAATACTTGCCAGCAAGAGATTGTGATCTTCTTCGCTGTGAGAGATTTTCCTCGGACTGAGGAGTTAGCATTTCTTGCTCCACAAGGAATGTTACAATTGTGCTCAAATCCGACCATTGGAATCATGTCGTTAGGCCATTGGCTGAGGCCGATGTCTAATTTGGTCATTTCCCTTCTGGGAAGGCTGCGGCTATAAATAGTCACCCCACTCCAATGTTATCCGTGGGCTACTCCGCTTGAGATTATTGAGATGTTTGATTTGAGCAACCCCTCTCCGAGTGATTTGAGTTTAAGATCCACTGATAGAAAACCAAGAGCCCAAACTTAGATAGTGGTTTAGCATCACAGTTGTTCTGAGTGAGAGTTCTTGTACCTGTTACTCTTGAGAGCTACGCACTCTCTAGATGGATAGGTTTGGCTTCGAGTGTTGAAAAGTTGTTGTCTTCACCGAGCCTGATCTTCAGCAACCAAGAGTGATTGTGGTTTGTGAAGGTCGACCGAAGGTTTGGAGATCGCCGACAAGGATCTACCACGAATGAAATCAACCTGAGTCTGATCAGCTCTGCGTTGAAGGACAATAGGGTGAAGAGAGTTTATCTTCCGTGTTAGGTCATAGCCCCTCCAACCAGATGTAGCCCTTTGGCAGAAGGGTGAAGTGGTCTACTGAATCTCTTGTCGCCTTCGAGCACCACTGGTTATATCTATCTTACTGCATTTCATTCGGTAATTTTCTTTCATGCTCTATGCCAATTGATGCTATGATCTTTGTATTATTCTGTGATTCTCATCCCCTGTACTCGTGTTAATTACTTTCATTATCCTCAGCTATATCTCTTTGTTGATAGTGTGTATTCTTGTTCTCTGTGTATCCCTCCTGTTTCATTTTCTTCAGATTCAGTTATGTTTTTCCTCATTCCGTTCCACATGTTTGCTTATTGCATAACCCTCATCGTAGTTAAAACCATTATCAATCAAGCTCGCTCTGTTGTAAATGCTTTCCTCGATGAATATGCCTCTAACGAAGAATACTGATTCAGTGCATCTCTTTTAATACTCTATTCCGCTACTCTGTTTGTATTAAGTTTCAAAGCTTTTGAAAGAAAATTTGAATCTCCCATTCACCCCCTCTGGGCAATATACTCCCGGTCCTAACAATTGGTTTGAGTGCAGGTTCTCCCTATCTCTGTTTACTAAAAGTCTAACGTCCTTGGAGTTTTGAGTATGTCGCTTGCTGGTAGATCCTCGCACTCTGAAAGGTTTCCCATCTTCGATGCAAATGACTATCTATACTGGAAGGAACGAATGAGAATCAGAATTCAAGCCGTCAACTATGATTTGTGGTATATTGTGGAAGAAGGATACACCATTCAGCAACAAAACAATCTATCCACAGATGATAAGGAAAATCTCCAGTTGGATGCTCAAGAAAAAGATATCATACGTGGCAGTCTATCTAAAGACATATTCTTTTGATTTCACCGGCCCAACACTGCAAAGCAAATATGGGATGCTCTTAATAGTGCTCATCAAGAATTTGTCACCCGATCAGATCCTCACGTTAAAATGCTTCGAGCCATGTTCACTGGTTTCAGAAGCCTACGCAAGGAAAGTGTTATGGAACTCACTCATCGATTGACAAATATTGTTGAAAGGCTACATCAGCGGGAGTAACTGATATCACTGATAGAGATGTAGTCAACAAGCTTCTAGGTGCACTTGACGAATCCTTCGATCTTATTGTGTCTGAAATCCAACAAAGACCTGACTATGAAGAGCTTCGCTATGTTGAGGTCATGACACTGTTGTCGATTCATGAAGAAAAGATGGAGCTGGAAAATGCAAATCAAGAATCTTCTTTGGAAATTGAATAAGAAATTCTCTCACATTAGGGCAGTTCGGAAGAAGAAGAAGAAGAAGAAGAAGAAGAAGATGTCGAAAATCAACACACTGTCACTCAACAACTTGAAATGCTCACAAAAAGATTGAGTGATCTAAAGAAACATAATCTTTATCTCATCGATGATGAAGAATTTCATGCACCAGAATCATTAAGAAGATGATTGCCTCCAAAAGATATGAAGTGCTTCAAATGCAAATTATACGGCCATGTCATCACTGATTGCCCTGGTCGGGAAGGAAAACCTAGCATCAGATGGAAATATCTTCACTGCAGTGGATTCACTCGAATGGTACATCATACTAAGCTCTCGAAAGAAAATGCATCTGCTTCATCTTCTTCGATGAGGCTAGTCACTGACGTGAAAGCCAGAGTAGTCATCAAATCAAATATGAAGAGGATGTCACGACTAAATAGAGCATATGCAGATTTGATAGTAGAATCTGAAGATGAAACCACTGATACTGATTCCGATGAAGAAGAATTCTACAAAAGAATTGGGAGAAGTAATTCATATGTTGCTATTGAATCATCAAAGAAATTCAGGGAATCAGATACTAATGGTGACGCTTCAAGTGATGATGATTCAAGCGATGATAAACCAATCACCCTTTGTCTTATGGTAGAATCTTCAAAGGATCAGGTATCTGTGAAACACCTAAGATCCATGAATGAATACTCTCCTAAGTACATATCTTATGCCAAGCTAGTCAAGATTACTAAATCTCAACATGATGAACTTGAAATGCTTGAAAGAAATCTCAGGAAAACTAAAGGATTACTGATCGAAGAGATTGAGAAGAATCAAAAGTTGATTGAAGAGCAAGATGCTTTTTCATCAACTATTGATGATCTCACCACTCGATATGACTCACTTACAGTTGACTACGAGAGTTTGTCAAATGAACTTCTTCACAGGAATCAAGAACTCGTGTCACTGAAAGATTCTCATAACGAGCTGGCTTTGGAAAAAGCTTATCTCTTCACCGAGCAATCTACCCAACTCCCTGATGGCTCTGTACCCCCATGCTTAACTTGCCTAGAATGTAGCAATGCAGATTCTCATGCTGAAACTTCTAATGTTGTGAAAGAGAATACCACTACTACTATAAATGGTACTACTAACCCCTCTTCCGAGGATTTTGCTGCTATTGTTGAAGAAAATTGTAGGTTAAGAGGCTTACTTGAGACTGGAATTCTAAGGAGCCTGAAAGGGCATCAAACCTTATGTGATGTGCTCAAGAAGACTATACTTCACAAAAATCCTCAAAAGGAAGGATTAGGTTTCGAAAAGAAACTTAATGTGGATGGTTCGTACTGGACTCCCGAACAATATCCTCATACAACTTGGATTCGAGAAAATAGTAAAACCCTCGAACTTGAAACTCTAACTGGTTATCTTTCGCCCACTTCTGTTGATATTGATGAGTCAAATGACTCAAATTACAAACTGTTCAAGCAATAGAATGGTAAGGTTTTTACTCGATATGTTGGTACTAACTATAGGACAGGCTCACCCAAGAAGCAAATTTGGGTGAAGAAATGTTTAATTGAAAATATATTTGTTACTGCTAATCTGATTGTGCAAGATAATCTTTGACAAAGGAATGGCTGGCATTCATAGCCTAATCAAATGCCATTTTCGAATTATTATCACCCTCATCTATCATCAAAAGAAGTACATGCGCACATCTGCTAATCATTAGACTCATGTATTTGGAAACAACTTCAATGCCTATTCATATGATTGTTATCATAGTACTCAAGTGTCTCACAGAACACGCCAAAGAAATATCCCAAGCCAGCCGAAGAAAATGAGATCATCACCTCCCACACAGGTGTGAGTTGTGAAGAAGAACTAATCATCTCTTGCAGGAAACGCTCCTAGGGACATCACATTTTCTTCTTATGCCCTGAGTCTAACTATTGTTGGTGCTTTCATGCTCTTAAGTTTCTTCTATAGTGTTTGTGCTTTCTCCTTTAGTTGAAGTTGTGTTTTCGATTCGGTTCTTATATGTTTTTCACTTTGTTCTTCGTGTCATAATCATGCACCTTGATCTGAAGAAGATTTCTTTCCGACGTCCTTGGTCGTGAATCAAATCATCTTCAAATTTTTATCTGTTTAGGAGCTTTCCCTTCCTCAAACCCTTCGGCATCCGGTTCAGTTACCGAGAATTTCGCACGAAATGGCTAACACGTGCCCACGATCTCTTCATTGTGATCTCATCCGTTGAATGTGGACCGTCCCAGATTTTTCGTCCATTGATTTCAGAGTGGGCAGTTTGTCATTTAGGCTATATAAACCCCCTCTCTGGGTCTCTTCTTCCTTAGTTGCTTCCCTGTTCGACCTCAAACCCTTCTCTCCATCTCTGCCCGAGCCCGAGTTCGAAGCAGCGTTGACATCAAGCATCATCGTGCTACTCCGGTGAAGCTCCGTCACCGTTGATCGTGCTAGTGCGGTAACTTCTCCTTCCCACACTGTCGTAGTCGATCTGTCTCACCAAGTTAGGGCATTCAGATTTGGTACTTGCTCTACTCACTTCCTATTCTAGAGTAGTTCCTCCCGATGCGATTTATCCTGTGTTATTTCCTTGTGGTAGATCTTCTAGGATTAGTTAGTTTTGACTTGTACAGTTTGTAGATGTTCCTCGTACTAGTCTCTAGAATCTAGGGTTCACCGTGTATGCTCTTTGAAAGATTATATGATTGGTTATGTCGTATTTAGGCATACAACAATTTTACTCGATGATATCTTGCTAGTGCATGACTTGTATTCCTCACTTCCTCCAGTAAAACCATCTGTTTTGAGTTAAAAAATCCTCTATGCATGCTTGTGACTTCTTCTGTGCTTTCTTTCGCGTTTGTTTTTCTTTCTCTCAGGAGCGGTGTTACACCCATGATGCAGCTATATCTCCCACGTGTCGGAGCATGACTTAGAGGCATAGCCGCATAGTAGGCATGTCGCAAGAGGGGTAATCTTTACACATCCCATGTACTGAATAAGAAAGGGATAAAGAGTTGGCTTATAATCGCCACTTCATACAGTACATAAATATAGCATTACATCATCCAGATACAATCAAGGTCCGACTACGGAACCAAATAAAGAAAGACAACCCCTAATGCAAAAGATCCCGATCACCCCGACTGGGCTCCACTACTGATCAACTGGAAATGAAACAACACAATGAATAAGATATTCATCGAGCTCCTCCTTGAGCTCGGTTGCGTCACCTGCACGGTTATCATCGGCACCTGCAACTGTTTGAAGTAATCTGTGAGTCACGGGGACTCAGCAATCTCACACCCTCGCGAGCAAGACTATTTAAGCTTATGGGTAGGAAAAGGTAGTGAGGTGGAGCTGCAGCAAGCAGTAGCATATATGGTGGCTAACTTACGCAAATGAGAGCGAGAAGAGAAGCAAAGCACGGTCGTGAACTAGAAGTGATCAAGAAGTGATCCTGAAACTACTTACGTTCAAGCATAACACAAGAACCGTGTTCACTTCTCGGACTTCGCCGGAAAGAGACCATCAGGGCTACACACGTGGTTGATGTATTTAATTAAGTTAAGTGTCAAGTTCTCTACAACCGGACATTAACAAATTCCCATCTGCCCATAACCGCGGGCACGACTTTCGAAAGTTCAAACCCTGCAGGGGTGTCCCAACTTAGCCCATCACAAGCTCTCACGGTCAACGAAGGATATTCCTTCTCCCAGGAAGACCCGATCAGACTCGGAATCCCGGTTACAAGACATTTCGACAATGGTAAAACATGACCAGCAAAGCCGCCCGATGTGCCGACAAATCCCGATAGGAGTCGCACGTATCTCGTTCTCAGGGCACACCGGATGAGCGCTCCGTACAGCTAAAACCAAACCTCGAGTTTCCCCGAGGGGGCGCTGCAAAGGACTCTAGTTTGGACCAACACTCAGAGGAGCACTGGCCCGGGGGTTTAAAATAAAGATGACCCTTGGGCTCTGGAATCCCGAGGGAAAAAGGCTTAGCTGGCAAATGGTAAAACCAAGGTTGGGCCTTGCTGGAGGAGTTTTATTCAAAGCGAACTGTCAAGGGGTTCCCATTATAACCCAATCGCGTAAGGAACGCAAAATCAAGGAACATAACACCGGTATGACGGAAACTAGGGTGGCAAGAGTGGAACAAAACACCAGGCATAAGGCCGAGCCTTCCACACTTTACCAAGTATATAGATGCATAAATTAATTAAGAGGTATTGTGATATCCCAACATATCCATGTTCCAACATGGAACAAACTTCATCTTCACTTTCAACTAGCAACGCTATAAGAGGGGCTGAGCAAAGCGGTAACATAGCCAAACAACGGTTTGCTAGGAAAGGTGGGTTAGAGGCTTGACATGGCAATATGGGAGGCATGATATAGCAAGTGGTAGGTATCACAGCATAGCAATAGAGCGAGCAACTAAGCAA
Source organism: Triticum urartu (assembly GCF_003073215.2). NCBI lineage: Eukaryota > Viridiplantae > Streptophyta > Magnoliopsida > Poales > Poaceae > Triticum > Triticum urartu. The sequence continues at coordinate 200,311,135 of NC_053028.1, read as the reverse complement.
GCAAAGATAGAAGTGATTTCAAGAGTATGGTCATCTTGCCTGAAATCCCGCAAGGAAGAAGAACGAGTCCATGAAGAAGACAAACAGACGAAGTCGAACGAATCCCCACAAACACGTTGTTATCAGAACTAACCCGAAGAAGTAACACCGGAAAGAAGCAAACAACATAGTAAACAACCATCACATAATCATGGCATGATGCACAACCAAGTATGATGCATGCCCGGTTTAATGAGGCATGGCATGGCAAAGTGCGCAAACAATACTACTGATTAAATGGAGCTCAATATGCAACGAGTTGCATATTGACGAAACACCACATCAATTATTTAGTTTGGTCTCATTTATGTACCCCCAACAATATTAAATGTTGATTAACATGACCAGGGGTGAAGCACAACATAACTACCTATCTAGGCAAGTTTAAATGAGGCCGGAAACAACGAACAACAATTCCGGTAAATCCCCATATGCATATTTTAGGTTTGGCACTGTTCTGCCCTAAACACAATTTTAGAGTTATTAAACATGCAAAACAAGTACACCATATTAAACTAGGCATTTTTCTACCCCATTTACATATAAAGTTTGTTAGGTTTGGAGCTATGATTATTTAGTTATGAATTAAAGCATTTTAACATGGCAATTAAGCAAAAACATGCAAACAACGGTTTAAACATTTCAAACATGCATGAAAGTTCGATATTGTGAAAATACACAAAATTCTAAGTATTTTACATATATAAGTTGTTTTAATCCGATGCACGGCTGTGGAGATATTAAATGCATGACCTAGAGGGACTTTTCTGCAAAATTGAAAATCCTGGAAAAAAATAGCTAAATTTGTCCCGAGGGAAAAAATGCTAAATGGGCCGGATCTGTCTGGCCCAACAGTAGAAGGGGACGCAGCGGTGGCTCACCATGGGCCTGGCCCAGCTCGGTGGGAGGATGACAGGCAGGCTGGCTGGTTGAGGAGGCCCGCTGGAGCGTTGGGCCTTGGGTGGGTCGCGGCCCACGGGGCCCAGAAGCACCTCGTCCTCCTCCCCGATCCCACTGGATCGAGGGAAGGCAGGGGCGGCGATGACCGGTGATTGGAATGGCTGCGCGGCGCGGAGAGGGCCGGCGGACGTCGGGGAGGGACGGATCAGGCAGGAGGGCGCCCGGATCCGGCCGGAAGAGGGACCGGCGAGGTCCAGCGGGGCGGTTCCCAGCTCAGGCGGCGGCGTCCATGGCGCAGGGAGAGAGAGGTTAGAGAGAGTTGACCATAGGAAGAAAAACGGGGCAGGCGGCGGTTCTGCTCACCAGGGCGGTGGTGGCACTCGCCGGCACGGTGGCACGGCTTCCGACGATCCAGCGACGACACGCCGACGACGGGATCGGGCAGAGGTGACGGGAGGAGGGAGCGGGGGCGCTCGGGTAGGTCGGGCGCTGGAGGCAGCAGGGTCGGCCCGGTTCGGCCCACGGCAGGCCGCCGATGGGCTGCGGGCGGGTCTGGCGCGGGGATGGCGTGAGAGGGACATGTGGCGGCGCGGGAGAGGCCACAGGGGGCGGCTGGCGGCGGCGCAGCCACTCGCGGCTTGCCAAGTGGCGGGGAGAGGTGGCCGCCGGCTGATCCGAGGAGGGAGGCGGCGGCTAGATGCGGAAATTGAGGAGGGGTGGGTAGGAGGCCAAAATGGCTGGGGAGACGTCTATAAATAGAAAGGAGGCTAGGGATAGGAGTTTAGAGGGGTTTGAGGCCATTTCGGAGCCATTCGATCGCCATCGAACGGACTGGAGCGGAGGAGGGTAGGTAGGAGGGCTAGATGGTTTGTGTAGATGGGCTAGGCTCAGAAGAGAGAACAGTTGGTAGCCCGGCACGGGTTTTCGAAGACCGAAAAACGTCCGACGATTTGACCGACTATACTGCCGCTATATATTTAACGGTTGGGCTATGAAACGAGCTCCGAATGTGACGAAACTTGGCAGGCGGCCTACTGACAACAAAACAACACCGCACGCCAACTTTCAACCCATTCCGAGAACATTTTCCGGCCACTTATAAAATAATATTTCGGGCATGCCGCGGGTGCGTGCAAGTGTGTCTGGACTCAGAACGAACAACAGAGAGAGCAAGGAGACCGGAACGGATGCAAGTTTGAAAACATGATGATGCACTGTGGGTGATGACATGGCAAGATGCAACACGCAAGCGAATGGCATGGCAACAACAACGAATAACTGGAAGACACCTAGCGCATCGGTCTCGGGGCATCACAAGCGGTCATAGCAAACAGTTTGGATGAGCATTCTGGTTCAGAGGAAGAAATCCCTCAGTAGCCAAGGGTGGCTAACAAGGCTAAAGTGGTTGAAAGAAAAACAACAAACCCACCAAGAGCGCCGAAGAAAAAGGTTGAATCTGAATCTGCTGAAGAAGTTGATGATGATATTCCCTCTACTCACAGTCAACCAGAGGATGAGCTAGTCGCAGACTCGAAGACCATGTTCTCTGACGGAAATCCAAAAAAGGGTGGCCGAGGAAGAGCAAGAAATACTACAGCCGAGATGTTTGATCAGGAAATGTACAGGACACCACCTGGAGTGGAAACTGCTCAAGATAGGAACAACCGACTGCAAAAGATTTGCCGTCATAGGGCGAAGAAATGGTTCAACTATGAGAACTTCTGAAGGAAATACCAGATATTATTCGCATTCACTCCACCTTGGAATGGTTGCATTGCTGAAGGCTGCCTAGGGCAGGATGAAGAAAAAGTTAGGCCAGCACCTCCTCCCAACGCTCATGCCCATTCATTGAAAACCATACTTGATTTCCCCAAAGAAGCTGCAAAAACGTAAAAGGCAAAGGCTAAGTGTGAGGCTAGACTTGCGAAGAAGAACCAAGTAGAACAGCGAAATGTTGAGTTGACTCAACATGATGTGATTGAAAAGAAGGAAAGGGTGTTGACCCGTAAAGAGAAGAAGAAGAGGAAGTATGTTTCTCCTCGAGCTCCAAAGAAGAAGTCAGTTGCAAGTAAATCTCGGAAAACTGCACCCAACTCGTCTGATGAGGATTCGTCTGATGGCAATGCTGGCGAAGAATGTATGATCAGAGAGCATTGCTTGACAAGCCATACCAAACCCCATCACCTGCAAAGATTTCGCCACCAGTGAGATCTTCACCAAGACTTGCTCCTATCTCCTTAGATAAACCTTCGGGTTCTACTGCCCCAGCTGCAAATAGAAAATTGATTACTGATGAGAAAGTTGCTGCTTCTGCCAAGAAGTCAAAGAAAAACATTCCTGCTTCCACAGAGGAATATGATTTTGACATGATATTCGACATCATTGAAGGTGCCTCCTATGATGCAAATCCAGCCGAGTTGGGTAATTTGGGTCTGCCAGAAGATGTTATCAAGATGGTAGCAAAGCATTGCGCTGATCTAAAAGAAAACACCAAAGAACTCAATCAAGTTGTCGATGAGAAGAAGCTTCTGGAGAAGATGAGGAGGGAAGCTAAATCTGAATCAAAAAGAAAAGACATGAACAAGGCTATTCTTGAGATCACCAAAGCTCCCACTACCATGAGAAAAAACAAGATTGATTGGCACTCCAGAATGAAGATGGATGTCTCTCGGTTTTGTGAAAGCAAAATCGAAGAGATTAAGCATCAAGAAGATCTTGCTCGACACACACACACAAAGAGAGAGAGAGATAGAGAGAGAGAGAGAGAAGAGAAGCGTTAGAGAGCTCAGGCTAGAGCAAGTAAGCCTAAAGAAGTTAAGGATCATTGTATCAAATCTGCGATGTTTAATGCGCCTGCCGATAGAAGTGTCCCACTACAATAGATTCCACCATCCCCTCGTCTCGAGGAAGTGACCGAGCAACAAGTTGAGGTTGTGGTAGTTCCTACCTCAGTCGAATAAGAAGCTGATGTTGTGGGTATATATCTTGTCAATCCTGATGAAGCGAATGCTATGCCCGAGCAAAATGCTCTCGAAGAAAAGATTGACAAAGAAATTGAAATGGAAAAGGAAGTCTCATCACCTATGAAGGACATTCAAGCCGAACCCACCAGATCCACTAATGAGGGCGAAAAGTTGAAGGGGGAGCAAGTTGCTGCCCAAGGTACTACCCCTACAATCTCCTCATCTGGCGCACCTGCCCTAATGGAGGTTGACCCTGCTACTGGTTCTTTGGCTTCACAACCAGAACTGGAAGAAAAGAAGTTTGAAGAGCCCATGGCTCACGAGGAGAAAGATGAAGAAGTTGCACCACCAGTTCTGTCCCACCAGGTTATACACCAGGGCTGCCACAGCAAGATGGAGAAGTTTTTGTGCCACCACAAATTAATGAGGCACCGAAAGAAAAGGCCCTTGTGCCTGAACCTGAGAAAGCCGCTGAAGGAGTTCCAGCGAAGGAAAATGATTGCCAGTCCAGTGATCCCATGCTGTTTGCCTCAAAGAAGGTTATGATACCTCATGCTCTAGTACAACCCTCTGATGAGCACGCGGTTCCAGCCGATGATGTTCAACTAATGGAAATTAGCGAAGAAGTTTATCAGATAAATCCCCAGGAATCATTCCCGCTATTTTCATCTGAGTATGGCCCCAATGTCCCAACTTTCAATGAACATCTTCACTCATCGAAGCTTGCATTCTTTGGAGTGAGCCCCTATGAAGGAGAAAGAACATATTTGTCGCTGAGGTTTTGGACAGAGGAACATGCAATCTATTATGCTCGGATCTTGTTTGGCAAGCACAGGATTTTCAATCATAAGATACTGAACTTCACCAAGCTCGAAGATATGCCCTACTTCCATAATACAATTGACCACATTGAGCATGCACTTCTGAAGGGATTTATGTGATTCAATCATGGATGGAACAAAGAGATTGTCCTTCAGTTCTATACCACACTGTACATCACACGGCAGATGGAAAATACTTCAACATGGACTCTTGAGTGGATAACTGGCAGGGAAAGAATAAAATGCTCAGCGGGTCACTTTCTGGCCCTGATAAACTTGACTCAATGTGAATTTGAGAAGACAGAGAACATAGACTGCATTTCAGGGAAGTGTGTGATGAACAACTCCATATCTTGATGGATCCCATGATGGTGGGCGATGAATGCATTGAAGTTGACCTGAAGAAGTTGGCCTATGACAACAAAGTGATGTTCCACATTCTGTGCAACACCATCATGCCAACTAACAGGCCCAACTCCATCAAAGGAATTGTGGTAAATGCTCTGGTGTCGATATCTCAGGGAATTAAATTCGATGGTCCTGACCTTTTTATTCGGAATCTGGCATGTGCTGCGGAAAACCCTCAGTCGCCAAAGCCCTATGCTCCTTGGATCATGTATGTCATTGGGAAGATCACAAATGAAAAATTCTTCTGGGCCTATGCACCGAAGGTATTCATGCCACCAATCTGTGACACTCTGCGCATAGTGAAGGAATATAGAAAAGGGAAGGAACCTGTTGATACTATTGCAACTTCTTCTGCATCTGAGAATGAACCGAAAGTTAAAGAAGCCAAGGTTGAAGTTCCTCGAGAAGAAAATCCGTCACTCTATGAGATCTATATTCGCACACAACAGACTCTAGAGAGTCATATCAGAATGGATAGAAAGGAAAATATGGAATTGTTGGCTGAACTGAATCTGCTTCATAATCACACCCGGCAAATTATTCTGCATGGGAAGGATGCAAGGAAGAAATCATGGACCTTGCTGAGAAGGCATTACTCTCACAAGGATCTAGCCAAGAGGGGCCTCCACAAAGACTATGACTATCTGTGCTTTCTTGCAGCACCGCGTGTCCGAAGACAAACTCCACAGCTCCCACATCATTCTGCTTCAACGGATCTGCTGTTTTTCAACCACGATGATGAGATCAAAAACACTACCGGCACTCGTATCTACAAGCCAGATGCACATCCTTCGAAGCCCTTCAAAGCCAAGGCTGCAACTCCTGCTTCTTCCTCGACCATTCCACATTCTTCTGATTCTAGTTCCTCAAGTGGTTTCAATTCTGACTCATAAGATTCTCCCACGGAGTAATTCCTCGTGTGCTCTCTCTTTCCTTTTTGACACTTGTTGACAAAAAGGGGGAGAATGACATCGAGTGATAGTCTATCGGTCTTTGCAGGGTGTTTTTCTTCGAACTTTCATTTGGTTTTCTATCGAACAATCTGCTTTAAAGAACTTATTGCACCGCATGTGGTGGTAAAACTTTGGTCATCATGTAATGTTAATAACCCCCGCCTGCAATGTTATTTGCTTCACATTATTTGTCTATAGGTACCTTTAAATAATGTTGTTGCTGTGAATGATTATCACAGACGATTATCTATCTTACATGGACACATAAATCCTACTCGAATACCATACTGTGGTTGGATATGCCTTGTTTGCTATCTATCATTATCTAACCTTGCAGGAAGATAAAGTTTGCCGATGCACAAATGCCTTATGAAGGCTATCTATGACTGGCATTGTGTTTTTCCTCTCAGATATCATATGCTTCATCTTTATTGTAGGAAAAGCACCATCAAAGTTTATCCACTTTGAGCAACGAACTATTATTCAATCCTGCTTTGACCATATCGAATACCTAACTTGCAGGAAAATGATGTCTCATGTGGATTCAAAATTGTGCTCTGAGAAAACATTCATGCATGACTTGTCCTTGTCACAAATTTTACAATGTGTTTCACATGTAATCCTTGTCGAAGTTTTTTTGTGACAGGAACTACTCAGACACCGCCGAGTGCATTAAAAAAACTCTAGTGTGAAATCTGTTATCAATGACAATCATACGAAGAGAAATATATCTTCTCGAACCGAAGCATATATTAAGGGAGAGAATATCTTATCTTCGTAATTATCTCTCGCTGTTTATTTTCCTTTGCATTACATTCCACTCATTATCTATCATTTGATGTGATCTGTTTTGTCAACAATTGTCCAAAAAGGGGGAGATTGTTGGTGCAATATCTGCATACCTTGTGTTTTGGACATTGTTGATAGAAACAGGTATGGACTAATTTGTTTTCTAGTGCACACAGAGAAAAAAGTCCATACACAATCAAAGAGAATGTTGTCTCCGGTGCTGAGTTCGAGGAACTTCACCAAAAGCATGTCTGCGCTGCAGAGAAGAACAAGCTATATCTATTGAAGTGATAGAGTTGAGAAGATTTATGTGAAGAAATCGACCCGTCGAAAGTTTGTTGCTGAAGTGAAGTTATTTCTTCGATACCATCATCGAAATTGTCTGATGTGATTGAAGTCGAAGACTAAGTGAAGACGTAGCATTCATTTCTTTTTTCTTCTTTCAGTATGTTGAGTCATAGGACCTCCATAATATTAAGAGGGGTATAGGTTCTCGATGCTTAGATCGGTTGTGATGCTTAGCCAGAACCTATGAAACATGTGAGAGAAATCTCTTTGTGTTCCGAGTAAATACTTGCCAGCAAGAGACTGTGATCTTCTTCGCTGCGAGAGACTTGCCTCGAACCGAGGAGTTAGCATTTCTTGCTCCACAAGGAATGTTACCGTTGTGCTCAAATCCGACTGTTGTAATCGTGTCGTTAGGCCATTGGCTGAGGCCGATGTCCAATTTTGTCATTGCCCTTCTGGGAAGGTTGCAGCTATAAATAGCTACCCCGCTTCAACGTTATCCATGGGCTGCTCCGCTTGAGATTATTGAGAAGTTTGATTTGAGCAACCCCTCTCCGAGTGATTTGAGTTTAAGATCCGCCGAGAGAAAACCAAGAGCCCAAACTTAGATAGTGGTTTAGCATCACAGTTGTTCTGAGTGAGAGTTCTTGTACCTGTTACTCTTGAGAGTTGCGCACTCTCTAGACGGATAGGTTTGGCTTCGAGTGTTGAAGAGTTGTTGTCTTCACCGAGCCTGGTCTGCAACAACCAAGAGTGATTGTGGTTTGCGAAGGTCGACCGAAGGTTTGGAGATCACCGACAAGGATCTACCACGAGTGAAATCAACCTGAGTCTGATCAGCTCTGCGTTGAAGGAGAATAGGGTGAAGAGAGTTTATCTTCCGTGTTAGGTCACAACCCCTCCAACCAGACATAGCCCTTTGGCAGAAGGGTGAACTGGTCTACAAAATCTCTTGTCGCCTTCGAGCACCACTGGTTATATCTATCTTACTGCATTTCATTTAGTAATTTTCTTTCGTGCTCTGTGCCAATTGATTCTCTGATCTTTGTATTATTCTGTGAATCTCATCCCGTGTACTCGTGTTAATTACTTTCATTATCCTCGGCTATATCTCTTTGATTGATAGTTTGTATTCTTGTTCCCTATGTATCCCTCTTGTTGCATTTTCTTCAGATTCAGTTATGTTTTGCCTCATTCTGTTCCACATGTTTGCTTGTTGCATAACCCTTGTCGTAGTTAAACCCATTATCAATCAAGCTCGCTCTATTGTAAATGCTTTCCTCGATGAATATGCCTCTAACGAAGAATACTGATTCAGGGCATCTCTTTCAATACTCTATTCCGCTGCTGTGTTTGGATTAAGTTTCAAACCTTTCGATTACATTTGAATCTCCCATTCACCCCCCTCTCATCGATATACTCTCGGTCCTTACAATATGCTATCAATCACAGACACCTTGATCTGGCTGACCGTTTCTGTTGTGTTTCCTAATCGCATACAGTTCATCCGAGTGAGCTGTATGTCGTCAATTACACACACACACCTTGATCTACCTGACCATTTTTGTTGTTTTGCCCAATCACAAATCGTTCATCCGAGTGAACATTATATCGTACATCGCACACACCTTCATCTGGCTGCCCGTTTCTGTTGTTAAGCTCATTGCAAATAGTTCATTCGAGTGAACCGTATGCCACACATCGCACACGCAACTATAATTTGAACCGTGTTTGATTTCTCCGCCATCGCAAATGTTTTGCATGATTTTTGACGGTTTTATTACATCACCTTTCGTGATTAATGCATCGCACACAGTTTCGTCGAAGGGTCTCTGATTGTAGTGTCACGCCAGCAACATACTGCAGTAGTGCTTCCTCAAATGCCCGAGGTCTTCTAGAGCAAGCAAGTTCGATACACACCCACTTAGTTTTAATTTTGAGATTTCATAAACTTATAGCTCTTAGTGCATCCGTTGCATGGAAATCCCTACTCCTTGCATTGACATAAATTGATGGGCATCTCCATAGCCCATTGATTAGCCTCATCGATGTGAGACTTTCTCCTTTTTTGTCTTTTCCATATTAATCTCTACCACCATACTCTATTCCACCCATATTGCTATATCCATGGCTTGCGCTCGTTTATTTCATGGGGTTTGAAAAAGCTAAAGTGCGTTAAAAAGTATTAACCAATTGCTTGGATGACACCGGGGTAGTGCATGATTTATACTTGCTACCTCTTTTAGCATTGCGATGGTTTTCCCCGAAGAGGAAGGGGTGATGCAGCAAAGTAGCGTAAGTATTTCCCTCAGTTTTTGAGAACCAAGGTATCAATCCAGTAGGAAGCTATGCGCGAGTCCCTCGCACCTGCACAAAACAAATAAATCCTCGCAACCAATGCAAATAGGGGTTGTCAATCCCTATAAGGCCACTTACGAGAGTGAGATCTGATAGATATGATAAGATAATATTTTTGGTATTTTTATGATAAAGATGCAAAGTAAAATAAAGTCAAAGTAAATAACTAAGTAGTAGAAGATTAATATGATAAAGATAGATCTGGGGGCCATAGGTTTCACTAGTGGCTTCTCTCGAGAGCATAAGTATTCTACGGTGGGTGAACAAATTACTGTTGAGCAATTGACAGAATTGAGCATAGTTATGAGAATATCTAGGTATGATCATGTATATAGGCATCACGTCCAAGACAAGTAGACCGACTCCTGCCTGCATCTACTACTATTACTCCACTCATCGACCGCTATCCAGCATGCATCTAGAGTATTAAGTTAAAAACAAAGTAACGCCTTAAGCAAGATGACATGATGTAGAGGGATAGACTCATGCAATATGAAGAAAACCCCATCTTGTTATCCTTGATGGCAACAATACAATACGTGCCTTGCTGCCCCTACTGTCACTGGGAAAGGACACCGCAAGATTGAACCCAAAGCTAAGCACTTCTCCCATTGCAAGAAAGATCAATCTAGTAGGCCAAACCAAACTGATAATTTGAAGAGACTTGCAAAGATAACCAATCATACATAAAATAATTCAGAGAAGATTCAAATATTATTCATAGATAGACTTGATCATAAACCCACAATTCATCGGTCTCAACAAACACACCGCAAAAAGAAGATTACATCGAATAGATCTCCACAAGAGAGGGGGAGAACATTGTATTGAGATCCAAAAAGAGAGAAGAAGCCATCTAGATACTAACTATGGACCCGTAGGTCTGAAGTAAACTACTCACACTTCATCGGAGAGGCTATGGTGTTGATGTCGAAGCCCTCCGTGATCGATGCCCCCTCCAGCGGAGCTCCGGAACAGGCCCCAAGATGGGATCTCGTGGATACAAAAAGTTATGGGAGTGGAATTAGGGTTTTGGCTTCGTATCTGATCGTTTAGGGGTACGTGGATATATATAGGAGGAAGAAGTATGTCGGTGGAGCAACAGGGGGCCCACGAGGGTGGAGGGCGCGCCTAGGGTAGGCAGGCGCGCCCCCTACCTCGTGGCCTCCTGTTACGTGGCTTGACGTAGGGTCCAAGTCTCCTGAGTTGTATTCGATGAGAAAATCACGTTCCCGAAGGTTTCATTCCGTTTGGACTCTGTTTGATATTCCTTTTCTTCAAAACCCTAAAACAGGCAAAAACAGCAATTCTGGGCTGGGCCTCCGGTTAATAGGTTAGTCCTAAAAATAATATAGAAGTGGATAATAAAGTTGAATAATGTCCAAAATAGTAGATAATATAGCATGGAGCAATCAAAAAATATAGATACGTTGGAGACGTATCAAGCATCGCCAAGCTTAATTCCTGCTCGTCCTCGAGTAGGTAAATGATAAAAACAGAATTTTTGATGCGGAGTGCTACTTGGCATAATTTTAATGTAATTCTTATTAATTGTGGTATGAATATTCAGATCCGAAAGATTCAAGACAAAAGTTCATATTTACATAGAAAATAATAATACTTCAAGCATACTAACAAAGCAATTATGTCTTCTCAAAATAACATGGCTAAAGAAAGTTATCCCTACAAAATCATATAGTCTGGCTATGCTCTATCTTCACCACACAAAGTATTTAAATCATGCACAACCCCGATGGCAAGCCAAGCAATTGTTTCATACTTTTGACATTCTCAAAACTTTTTCAATCTTCACGCAAGACATGAGCGTGAGCCATGGATATAGCACTATAGGTGGAATAGAGTTGTGGTTGTGGAGAAGACAAAAAGAAGAAGATAGTCTCACATCAACTAGGCGTATCAACGGGCTATGGAGATGCCCATCACTAGATATAAATGTGAGTGAGTAGGGATTGCCATGCAGTTGATGCACTAGAGCTATAAGTATATGAAAGCTCAAAAAGAAACTAAGTGGGTGTGCATCAAACTTGCTTGCTCATGAAGACCTAGGGAAATTTGAGGAAGCCCATCATTGGAATATACAAGCCAAGTTCTATAGTGAAAAATTCCCACTAGTATATGAAAGTGATAACATGAGAGACTCTCTACTATGAAGATCATGGTGCTACTTTGAAGCACAAGTGTGGTAAAAGGATAGTAACATTGTCCCTTCTCTCTTTTTCTCTTATTTTTTTCTTTTTTCATTTGGTCCTTTTCTCTTTTTATGGCCTCTTTTCTTTCTTTCTTTTTTATTTTTCGTCCGGAGTCTCATCCCGACTTGTGGGGGGATCATAGTCTCCATCATCCTTTCCTCACTGGGATAATGCTCTAATAATGATGATCATCACACTTTTATTTTTCTTACAACTCAACAATTACAACTCGATACTTAGAACAAAATATGACTCTATATGAATGCCTCCGGTGGTGTACCGAGATATGCAATGACTCATGACTGGCAAGTATGAAAGAACTATGAACGGTGGCTTTGCCACAAATACTATGTCAACTACATGATCATGCTAAGCAGCATGACAATGATGGAGTGCGTCATAAACGGAATGGTGGAAAGTTGCATGGCAATATATCTCGAAATGGCTATGAAAATGCCATAATAGGTAGGTATGGTGGCTGTTTTGAGGAAGGCATATGGTGGGTGTATGATACCGGCGAAAGGTGCGCGGTATTAGAGAGGCTAGCAAAGGTGGAAGGGTGAGAGTGCGTATAATCCATGGACTCAACATTATTCATAAAGAACTCGTATACTTATTGCAAAAGTCTACAAGTTATCAAAGCAAAGTATTACACGCATGCTCCTAGGGGGATAGATTGGTAGGAAAAGACCATCGCTTGTCCCCGACCGCCACTCATAAGGAAGACAATCAATAAATAAATCATGCTCCGACTTCATCACATAACGGTTCACCATACGTGCATGCTATGGGAATCACAAGCTTCAACACAAGTATTTCTCAAATTCACAACTACTCAACTAGAATGACTTTAATATCACCATCTCCATATCTCAAAACAATTATCAAGTATCAAACTTATCATAGTATTCAACACACTCATAAGAAAGTTTTATTATTAATCTTGCCTACCAAGCATATTAAGATTTTAAGCAAATTACCATGAGAGTAAGACTCTCAAAATAATCTAAGTGAAGCATGAGAGATCAATAGTTTATATAAAACAAATCCACCACCGTGCTCTAAAAAATATAAATGAAGTACTAGAGCAAAATTATATAACTCAAAAGATATAAGCGAAGCACATAGAGTATTCTTAAAAATTCCAAATCATGTATGGCTCTCTCAAAATATGTTTACATCAAGTATGATTGTGGTAAACTAACAAGCAAAGACTCAAATCATACAAGACGCTCCAAGCAAAACACATATCATGTGGCGAATAAAAATATAGCTCCAAGTAAAGTTACCGATAGAAGTAGACGAAAGAGGGGATGCCTTCCGGGGCATCCCCAAGCTTTGGCTTTTAGGTGTACTTATATTATCTTGGGGGTGCCATGGGAATCCCCAAGCTTAGGCTCTTGCCACTCCTTGTTCCATAATCCATCAAATCTTTACCCAAAACTTGAAAACTTCACAACACAAAACTTAAAGTAGAAAATCTCGTGAGCTCCGTTAGCGAAAGAGAATAAAAGATCACTTCAAGGTACTGTAATGAACTCGTTATTTATTTATATGGGTGTTATACCTACTGTATTACAACTTATCTATGGTTTATAAACTAATTTACTAGCCATAGATTCATCAAAATAAGCAAACAACACACGAAAAACAGAATCTGTCAAAAACAGAACAGTCTGTAGTAATCTGTAGCTAGCGCAAGATCTGGAACCCAAAAAAATTCTAAAATAAATTTCTGGACGTGAGGAATTTATCTATTAATCATATGCAAAAATAATTAACTAAATATCACTCTCCAAATAAAAATGACAGCAGTTCTTGTGAGCGCTAAAGTTTCTGTTTTTTACAGCAAGTTCAACAAGACTTTCCCCAAGTCTTCCCAACGGTTCTACTTGGCACAAACACTAATTAAACACAAAAAACACAACCAAAACAGAGGCTAGATAATTTATTTATTACTAAACAGGATCAAAAAGCAAGGAATAAAAATAAAATTGGGTTGCCTCCCAACAAGCGCTATCGTTTAACGCCCCTAGCTAGGCATAACAAGCAAGAATAGATCTAGGTATTGCCATCTTTGGTAGGCAATTCTTAAATGAGGCATCTACCATCTTTAGGAATTTCTTTCTTTTTAGTAATTATCAAACTTTTAGGCACAAGATCGAAAAATTCATTAGTAACAAATGGTTCCTTAATGATAGCAAAAAGATTGGGATGAACACTTATTGATTTAAGATCTGCATTTTCCTTACTAGAGGATTCACCCTTATTTTTAGGAACATACATAAGCTTGGAAACTTTAGGGGAAGGACTTGGAGTATTCTTTACGGAAGAAAAAGCGGTTCCCAAGTTGGTAATAATATTCTCAAGTTTATCGATCCTAACAGAATCGTGATTTATTTTCTCATTAACTATGGGTTCCTTTTCTTTAATATCTTTCAAAGTAACTCCTGCTTTAGATCCATATTGAGAGATTTGGTTGTGGATCTTTTTATCCAAATTTTCAATTAACTCTATGGTAGCAACCTTATTTTCAATAATCTCAAGCCTTTGCATTACATGCTCCAAAGTTAATATAGTTCCATTAACCAAGAGAGGGGGTGAGCCAAATAAATCTAACATAGCATTATAAGAATCCAAAGTATGGCTACCCAAGAAGTTCCCTCCGGTAATAGTATCAAGAACATAACGGTGCCAAGGAGTAATGCCTACATAAAAATTGCGAAGAAGAACGGAAGTAGATTGCTTCCTAGTGGATCTATTTTGAGTGTTGCAAATTCTATACCATGCATCTTTTAAGTTTTTTCCCTCCCTTTGCTTAAAATTTAGAATTTCATTCTCGGGAGGCAACGGAGAAGATAAGGGACTAGCCATAACGACAAGCAAACAAACTAACACACAAGCAAACAAAAAGCAAGTGGGCAAATAGAGGCAAATGGATAGGGAGGATAGAGAGAGAGAGGGCGAATAAAATGGCAAGGGTGAAGTGGGGGGAGAGGAAAATTAGAGGCAAATGGCAAATAATGTAATACGGGAGATAAGGGTATGTGATGGGTACTTGGTATGTTGACTTTTGCGTAGACCTCCCTGGCAACGACGCCAGAAATCCTTCTTGCTACCTCTTTTAGCACTGCGTTGGTTTTCCCCGAAGAGGAAGGGATGATGCAGCAAAGTAGCGTAAGTATTTCTCTCAGTTTTTGAGAACGAAGATATCAATCCAGTAGGAGGCTATGCGCGAGTCCCTCACACGTGCACAAAACAAATAAATCCTCGCAACCAACGCAAATAGGGGTTGTCAATCCCTATAGGGCCACTTACGAGAGTGAGATCTGATAGATATGATAAGATAATAATTTTGGTATTTTTATGATAAAGATGCAAAGTAAAATAAAGGCAAAGTAAATAACTAAGTAGTAGAAGATTAATATGATAAAGATAGACCCGGGGGCCATAGGTTTCACTAGTGGCTTCTCTCGAGAGCATAAGTATTCTACGGTGGGTGAACAAATTACTGTTGAGAAATTGACAGAATTGAGCATAGTTATGAGAATATCTAGGTATGATCATGTATATAGGCATCACGTCCGAGACAAGTAGACCGACTCCTGCCTGCATCTACTACTATTACTCCACTCATCGATCACTATCCAGCATGGATCTAGAGTATTAAGTTAAAAACAGAGTAATGCCTTAAGCAAGATGACATGATGTAGAGGGATAGACTCATGCAATATGAAGAAAACCCCATCTTGTTATCCTCGATGGCAACAATACAATACATGCCTTGCTGCCCCTACTGTCACTGGGAAAGGACACCGCAAGATTGAACCCAAAGCTAAGCACTTCTCCCATTGCAAGAAAGATCAATCTAGTAGGCCAAACCAAACTGATAATTCGAAGAGACTTGCAAAGACAACCAATCATACATAAAATAATTCAGAGAAGATTCAAATATTATTCATAGATAGACTTGATCATAGACCCACAATTCATCGGTCTCAACAAGCACACCGCAAAAAGAAGATTATATCGAATAGATCTCCACAAGAGAGGGGGAGAACATTGTATTGAGATCCAAAAAGAGAGAAGAAGCCATCTAGATACTAACTATGGACCCGTAGGTCTGAAGTAAACTACTCACACTTCATCGGAGAGGCTATGGTGTTGGTGTAGAAGCCCTCCGTGATCGATGCCCCCTCCGGCGGAGCTCCGGAACAGGCCCCAAGATGGGATCTCGTGGATACAGAAAGTTACGGTGGTGGAATTAGGGTTTTGACTCCGGATCTGATCGTTTGGGGGTACGTGGATATATATAGGAGGAAGAAGTACGTCGGTGGAGCAACAGGGGGCCCACGAGGGTGGAGGGCGCGCCTAGGGTAGGCAGGCGCGCCCCCCTACCTCGTGGCCTCCTGTTACGTGGCTTGATATAGGGTCCAAGTCTCCTGAGTTGTATTCGATGAGAAAATCACGTTCCCAAAGGTTTCATTCCGTTTGGACTCCGTTTGATATTCCTTTTCTTCGAAACCCTAAAACAGGCAAAAAACAGCAATTCTGGGTTGGGCCTCCGGTTAATAGGTTAGTCCCAAAAATAATATAAAAGTGGATAATAAAGTCGAATAATGTCCAAAACAGTAGATAATATAGCATGGAGCAATCAAAAATTATAGATACGTTGGAGACGTATCAATACTTTGTGTTAAGAAGATGGAGCATGACAAGGCTATATGATTTTGTAGGGATAGCGTTCTTTAGCATTTATATTTTAAAAGGCATGATTGTTTGTTGGTATGCCTGAGTATTAATATTTTTATGTCAAATTACAGAGAATTGCTTCGAATCATTCATATCTAAATATTCTTACCATAAAGAAAGATTACATGATGAACATGTAAGGTAGCATTCCACATCAAAATTTATGTTTTTATCATTTACCTACTCGAGGACGATCATGAATTAAGCTTGGGGATGCTTTATACATCTCCAATGTATCTATAATTTTTTATAATTCCATATACTATTATAGGATCAATCTTGGATGTTTTATATGCAATTATATATATCATTTTTTGGGGACTAACCTATTAACCTAGTGCCCAGTGCTAGTTGTTGTTTTTGCTTGTTTTTTGCTTTTCAGAAAATCAGTATCAAACAGAGTCCAAACGGAGAAAAACTTTGGATTAACTTTTTTGGACCAGAAGGGACCCTAGAAGGTTCGAGAGAAAACCTGAAGAGTCATGATGGAGCGACAAGCTCGGGAGGTGCCCCACGGGGGTAGGCACGCCCCCCAGGCTTGTGGGCCCATCATGGCACCTCTTGACCTAATTCCACCTCTATAAATTCCCAAATATTCCCAATACATCAGAGAGCCACCCAAAATACTTTTTCTGTCGCCACAAGTTTCTGTGCTTTCGTGATCCCATCTGGGTACTCTGTCGGAGGGGGAATCGATCACGGAGGGCTTCTACATCAACCTTAATGCCCTTCTGATGATGTGTGTGTAGTTTACCATAGACCTACGGATCCATAGCTAGTAGCTAGATGGCTTCTTCTCTCTCTTTGATCTTCAATACAATGTTCTTATCGATGTTCTCGGAGATATATTCGATGTAATCTTCTTCGCGGTGTGTTTCTTAGGATCCGATGAATTATGGGTTTATGATCAGATTATTCATGAATATTATTTGAGTCTTTTCTGAATTCTTATATGCATGATTACAATTGCTATGTATTTCTCTCCGATCTGTCCGTTTGGTTTGTCCAACTAGATTAATTTATCTTGCAATGGGAGAGGTGCTTTGTAATGGGTTCAATCTTGTGGTGATCTATATCCCAGTGACAAAAGGGGACAAGACATGTATTTGTACTGTTTCAATTAAGGGGAAAATGACAGAGTTATTCATATTGGTTGGGTTTACTTTGTCTACATCATGTCATCTTGCTTAAGGCATTACTCTGTTTCTTATGAACTTAATACTTTAGATGTATGCTGGATAGCGGTCGATGGGTGGAGTAATAGTAGTAGATGCAGGCAAGAGTCGGTCTACTTGTCTCAGACATGATGTCTGTATATGATCTTTGCCTTGAATATCGTCGTAACTATGCGATTTTCTATCAATTACCTAACAGTAATTTGTCTACCCACTATATACTTTTTGTTTGAGAAAGAAGCCTCTAGTGAAAACTATGGCCCCCGGGACTACCTCTACCATATACTAAATCCAAAAATACCTTGCTGCAATTTATACACCGTTCTTTTATTTTGTGTTTTTATTTATCTATCTACCATTATCAGATTTGATTCTTGCAAGTAACCGCCAAGGGGATTGACAACCCCCTTGATCGTGTTGGGTGCAAGTATTTGCTTTTTTGTGTGTAGGTACTGTCCACGAGGTTTCACGTGGTTCTCCTACTGGATTGATAAGTTTGGTTCTTAATTGAGGGAAATACTTATCTCTACTATACTGCATCATCCTTTCCTCTTCGAGGAAATCCCAACACATCTCACAAGTAGCACGTTGCTCTATTTATAGTAAACTTAATACCTCGAGATGCATGATGGGTAGTGGTTTCAGGGTGGAGTAGTAGTAGTATATGCAGTTGGGTAACCATTTACGTATCAAAGATGTAATGCCTATATGAAATTATGCGATGAATGATCATAGTTATAAGGATATTTTACATCTGTGTCCCTAACTGAAACCCACTACGTTGTCTCCGTCGCCCTCGAGCCGAAGTCGGAGCCCGAGGACCCGGTTGTCATCATGTTGCGGCTCTCCCAACTTGAAGACGAGACAAACTATCACCATGAGGAGCGCCTCCGCCAGTGCTTCCGCCGCACAACCACAGACAAGGAGGAGCATCGGCAACTCGTGGCTGTCGCTTATGAGTCAAACCCCTACAACTTCTTTGATAATCTCTCGGAAGGGGACGAGGACGACAACGACTAGACCACGTCGGCGGTGGTGGCACCGTATGTAGTAGTATGTAGTCGACATTATATATATTGAAAATGTCTCTTAACGACTTTTGAAGTCGTAAAAATATGTAACGCGACTACTTTTGGTCACTAATATAAGTTTATCGTGTTTGATGATGATTCAAACTTGTTTGGTTCGATTAAATGTAAAAATTAAACATACAAATTTGAAGCAAATAAAAAAAGCAATAAAAAGACATGTATGTACACCGCGTTATGATGATTCGTTGTGTGCGCGTCGTCTTCACCGTCTCTGAATACATATGAAACATGCTTCTTCTCTTCTGAAACACGGGCCTTTAGTGCCTGATTCATAAAAAAAAGTAAAATAGAGTTGTCCGATTAATTAGTGAAAATCTGGGCAAAAACCGATACAACATGCCCACTAGAAATGGCACCTCGGCTAACCTGACAACCCACCACACACCGCTAAGGACATGGCACCACAGAGATTGCATGCATTATCATCGTATTCACCTCTCCCTAAACAAGGGACTTGACTTCACGGCGGACGACCCATCAAGACCCCTCAGAGACACGACAACCTTGTCAGCACAAGCCAAACTGTCGACCAAACGCGTTGAGACAACTCCAACTTCGACGACGAGTCTGTGGCATCATTGCCGCCGCCTCAGCCCGTGACGCTACACCTTCTACTTAGAGTATCTACAGCCGGACATTGCAAATCCGGCCCCACAAACGCTCGCGGACGCTTTCGTGGGCACTGACCGGGCATGTCTCATAGCCACTTTGCATCCGCCTATTTCATATTTCATCCTTTAAATCCATACAAAACATGCAAAAGTAATCCTACGTACTACATCTACGTATTACCCTAGCCACTCCTCGTCCTCGGAGATGTCCACGACGACGATGCCAGGCGTCGGCTGGACGGGCTGGTAGGAGGGCTCCGACTCATCCTCCTGCTACTCGACCTCATCCATGTAGGCGAATATCTCCGCCTCGTGCGCGGCCTCTTGCGCCTCCATCTCCTGCCGGCGACGGCGTCTTGCCTCTGCAGCCGACTTCGACCGGAGGGAATCGAGGATGGTCTGCTGCTCCGCCTGCAGACCCCCGTCGCCAGCGTCCCCCGCATCCTCCTCCTCCGGACCCACTGCATCCGGTGGTAGCCCCGCGGCGATCCGGGCTTCGCGCCTTGCCCAAATCTGCTCAAGGAGTTCGAGCCGGCGCTCCGGCGTCAGAAAGGGCTCGCTCCTCACCCGGCTGTGGGGGGGCATGGCTACTAGGTGGACGGGAGGAGGAAAATGTGAATGGATGGTAGGGTTTCGGTGCCGCCGGTCGACTTAAATAGCCAGGCAATGCACTACGCGGCCCGCTGGAGTTGCGCCACACGGCGCTACCGCTCCGACGAAGGAGACGAGCTTCGGACCGCCGAGTTTGAGGGTGTTTTTGGCTTGGGCCCTTTCGTCAGTCCGACGTGGCGGGCGTGCCCGGACATGCCCGGACGCCCTATATCCGCTTCATATTTGAACTGGATATGAAGGATGCTGGTCAGTCCGGACGTTTAAGAATCGTTTGAGAGACTCGTCTGAAAAAAAAATTATGACCGGGCAGTCTGCCTGATGTTTGAGACGGGTTTGATGGGTAAGATCCCGGGCTGCCAAACGATGGACGACAAAGAACATGCCACGACCATGCTACTCTTGCTATCACCATCATCGCGACACGAGCCGCAACGCCAACTCATACGGCTGACTCGGCTACAGTTGCCTTGCTCGCGTGAGGAGCCGACCGAGTTCAATGGGACAGCATCAAGTGGACAAAGCAGGTCGGCCGGCACCGTATGAGGACGGTGCCGGCCGCCTCTCTGCAGTTGCACCTTGTTGTCTTGGTACGCGTGTTTTTCTTTTCCTGAAATCTAAAAAGTGGCCGCGCACTTTTTAGTTGAACCGAGCGGCCGGCTCTCACAGCGCATGCATGTGGTAATTTATTTGTCTGCTAGTGCATGTAGGCGTGGCATTAAATACGTTCACACTGCTTCTTTAGTTTAAGAAAGACAGATCCATCTGCATTTATTTCGGGTTTTTAAAAATTCAAAAAGTTATATCTTTCAAACCGCGCGTCGGAATTCAAATCCGTTTTCACCATTAAAATCCTCGCGACGAGATCTTTGAAACTACATCCCGCATGGGTACATTTTAACGAATTTTTTTGATGCCAACTTTGGAGCTATATAGTGCAACTCTATTACTGCATTGTGCAACTTTATTACTACATCGTGCAACTTTTTTCCAAAACTAATGTTTGGAGCTGTGCCTTCGTATGAGGTTACAACCTAGCAACCACGACAACTTTGATGTGCGACTAGTCTATTGCCTCGACGAAAGTCGATGTGCAACCTCCTCTTGTAATATAGTCTAGTCGCACACACATTGATGTTTAGTTGGCTTGTAATGTAGTCTAGTTGCACATACATTGATATTTAGTTGGCTTGTAATGTAGTCTAGTTGCACACACATTGATGTTTAGTTGGCAGGAAGACTAATTGCACACGCATATGCTTAGTTGGCTTGTAATTTAGTCTAGTTGCACACGCACTGATGTTTAGTTGGCAGGACACTAGTTGCACACACATATGCTCAGTTGGCGTGGCAATCTAGTCTAGTTGCACACACATTGATGTTTAGTTGACAGGACTTTTTTGGCACACACACATATGCTCAGTTGGCGCGGCAATCTAGTCTAGTTGCACACACATTGATGTTTAATTGGCAGGACTTTTTTGGCACACACACATATGCTCAGTTGGCGCGGCAATCTAGTCTAGTTGCACACACATTGATGTTTAGCTGGCAGGAAGACTAGTTCGTCGAAACATCCCCATGCGGGATATAGTTTTGAAGAGCACGTCGCGAGGATTCCAGCGGTGAAAACGGATCTTAATTCCGACACGCGGTTTGGAAGATATAATTTTTTGAAAATTTGAAAACCGAAACAAATGCATATGTGATCTGTTTTTTCCAACTGATTGTGACCGGTGTGAATGTATTAAATGCTAAAAGATACATGCGCTAGTGGACAAAAATTACACACATGCATGTCTATACAGAGCAGACGCTAGCGGATAAAAAATTTCTATTTTAGGCCGGCCGCTCGCGCATACCAGCGAGCAGCCGGCCGCTACGTAGACTCGTCCATTTTCTTTTTCTTTTTTGCAATTCTTGTTACGCGTGTTTCAGACGGCGTCCGTGCTACATGAACGTGATGGCGGCCATGTTGCCACCTTTCCGGACCAATGGCACGGCAAGTTTGACTTCCTTTCTACTGTCCTTCTCCACCGGTGTCGTGTCTACGTGCGGGGTTGCCGACAACACTCCGGAATTCTACGGGCACAAAGCCAACGAATTTCTCCCAAACTTGGTACTACTACGAGAGTATACATGCTACGGGGTTTGTTAACTGGAACACTGCAGTGCTCAGAATGACACTAATCTTCCCTGCACAAATAACTTATTCAGGATAGCTGCTGATCAATCCAAGGTACCAACCCACGTACGAATCAAAAGCTTTGTTAATTGGCACTATGAAAAGTTGATCTGGATTTTCAACACCAGCGCGTGCACCACCAGCGCAGCTGTTCCAGGTTGTTGACTGCTGGTCTAAAGTGATTAATTATCTAAGGTTAACTTGGATTGTGCTCCGTTTCTTTAGTTAGGCACAGCTGCAACTTCCATTTGGAATTTTTCCCGTTGTTGTCCTGGTCCTACGTGGTTTGTACGAACCAGTGGTATATTATTAATTAAAATCCTATTAAAATTGTTACTGCTAGCGTTTTCTTTTCCCTCTAGGCTTTTGCACAACAAGGTATTGTGGTGCCATTTTTCAAAAGGCGATTTATGCTTTGTCATTTAGACTTACAATACTGTTTCCAGCGTTGATAATCGGAGATTCAGAGGTGAGCCATCTTCTCTTCAAACCGTCCGTGGTGCAACTTGCGACGTCGTCTTTGCGGTTTGGGGAGGTAGTATTCTCGTAAGTTGGCCAAATGGCCAAAAGCAGGCTCATGACAACTATCTGATACAAATCTTTACTCAGTCCACCATATTAAATCTTGGGAGATGTTCTACCTGTGTGTACATAACTTTGTTTAATTTTGAATGAAAATTACCGTAGAACAATTGTTCTACGGTCTTTGGTTCAAAAAAAAAAGATGTTCTACCTGTGTAAACTATATTTGAACTACTTGCACGTTGTTGTGAAACTGTTTTGCAGTATATTTCAATCAAATTTGGTTCTATGAAACATGAACATTTCGAGTAATAATATGACAGGTAAATATAAAATATGTATGGTTTATTGTGTTTGTTTATTGTATAATTGTAAAACATTTATTAAATATAGATAAATTGCATAAAAGAATGAAAATTCTTATGGATGTTCCCATGTTGAGTTGGGCCTTTATATGCATTTTTTTTGCTTTTTGTTTTTTATCTTCTCACCTAATAATAAAAAGGCTATTGCTTCTTACCACCGCAATTTTCGTCCGTTAATTTTGGTACGCCCGTTTGTACACCGGCTAGCTTTCGTTCGTATGTCGCTCCAGGTCTCGTCGAAATCACTAATTGAGGAGTACTCATTACAAAGATCACTCCCATCTTCCCAGGTTGCGACAAGTGGCGCGCTACATGTGCGCCACTTGTCACGACCTGGGAGTTTTTCCTTTTTTCGTAGATCCGTTTATTTAAAATGTTTTATATCTTAAACCGGGCGTCCAAATCTCGAATCGTTTTCATCGTTGGATTTCACGCGTCGAGATATTCAAAATTAGATTCTATATTGATATGTTTTGACAATCTTTTTTTCATCAAAGCAAAACCGTGACTCTCGTGAAAAAATGCGTTTTTTCACGCAAAAAAAATTGAATGATCCAAAAGCTAAGGAAGACCGGTGAAAAACCGAAATGTCGAAAGAACCCTGAAAAAACTCATTTAAAAAGTCGAAAACGCGTGTAAAAAAATCCGGTAAGAACGCCCAGAACGCGACACGTGGCGGACGGCCGAGAGCGCGTCAAATGGTGTTGATCGTTGTGAGGCTCCCAAAGGAGCGCTCGTCAACTAGTTGCTCACATGTCTCCTTGATATAAAACTCGCTGGTCCGTGCGTCACTTGGGCCTGAAATTTCATAGTAACCACGTAGGCAGCTATGCCAGCCCAGCTAACAGGCCTCAACAAATATGGGCCTTCCCTTATGGGCTGCGTGCACGCGAGTGGGCTTTCTTATCTTAGATCTTTGAGAAAGAAAAAAAAATCCATTACTACGGATAAACGAACGTGAGATCTCTAATATTTCTTTCGGCTATGCCAACCAACTAAGAGAAACATGTTACTTGAAGAATAATCCCACCTCGCGATTTTAAAGACACACATACCGGTTAATATAGCAGCAGCCATAGTAATTAACAACCAGACGTGAAAAGAGGAGAGCTAATTAAGCTGATGGGCTAACTAAAGAAAAAATGTGGCTAAATAGATGCGGCTAATTTAAAGGAAGGATTGTGTGGGCTTAACAGAATATTTGAGATGGGATCCTTAATAAGGTAAGGAAGGATTAGGTCGCTTGAATATTTAGACAATTGAGGGTGCACACAACGTCATAGGAATGTTTTGTGGAGGGAACGAAAATATGAACATCGACAACCTTTTTTAATGTTGTATTTGTTGGATAGAATATTAATGAGTTTGTTTCTTTAAGATTTTTGTGCTTGCTAGCTTGAAATGTCAATTAATAAACTAGGAGTATTACAAGTCCACAAAATTATAAGTTGGTGGCAAGAGAGACTCGCAAAGCGGTGTGATATAGTATGATGATCAAACTCATAGTTGTGGGATTAATCACATTCGTTATGACTAGCAAAATGGCTCGTGCGTTGCAACATGAAAAAAAACATAATCTCCATGGTCACTACCACATTTTGCAGCATCACCGAGATGCACTATCACTCTCATTTTCGTGAAAACATGAACAATTTTAGAAAATTATGAACATTTTTTTAAACTCGTGAACATTAGTACAGATTTTCCAAAATATTCTAAAATCATGAACATTTTTTGAATACATGAATATTTTATACTATTAGCAAAAGTTTTTAAATTGTGAACATGTTCTAAAATATATTTTTTGAATATGCGAGCATTTCAAGAATCGATGGACATTTTTTCGCTGAACAATTTTTTAAATTCATGAACATTTTTTGAAATGCATGATCATATTTTGAATAAGCAAACATTTTATGAATAAATAAACTATTTTGCAAGTCACGAACAGATTCTGAATTTTAGGATATTTTTTAATTCATGAGCATTTTTTGAATTGACAAGTTTTCTTCAATTTCATGAACATTTTTTGATTTTCCGAACATTCGTAATATATTTCAAGCTGGGATTAAAGATAACCAGTTCTGTTTTAAATTAGAATATGATGGTGAATTATAGCTCTATATAAACAAATTTGAAGTCCATTTGGAATCAATATCTCTACTCCTAATGTCTGAGTTGGTTGAATAGTACGGTTTATTTTTGTCCCACCATTTTCAACCGTTTTTTCGTTGGTTTTTTTTCGTCTCCCCCTCCCACCACCACTCTCCACGTTGATTTATTTTTTCTTCATTTTTTAGCAAAGCAGCACTTTCCTAACGTGCCAAAAATCACGGACTACACTTTCCTAATTTATCCAAATCAATCGATCTCTCTTATTAATACAATTTATTTTAGGAAACAAATAACAAATTTTCTGAAAACAAATAACAAATTTTCTGAAAACAAATAATGAGTTTGCTGGAAATAAATAACGAGCTTTCTGGAAACAAGTAAACCTCATCATGAAAGCATTTATGTACCTATTTAATTTGTTATCTGTTTCATGTTTTTTGTCATTTTTTTCGTCACGCCAACACCCTCGTCCACGGGTTGTTTCATCCTGTTTGGCAAGAGAACGGTTCCGCTCAGAGGCAGTCCGCTCAGAAGCTAGGTTTGTGCGCCGCCGCCATCTTCTTGGTCGACGCCGACCTCCCGCGGGGCGCCGTCTTCCTGTAAGATGATGACCTACCGCGACTTCGTTGGCCGCACCCATCCCCGCCTCCCAATCTCTACTCCTAAAGAGGACTCTACAATTGTCATGGTAGGTCATGGTACGTCATTCGTTTCGATCGTTTCACTTCCAATCGTACATCAGATCTCTTTTCTTCGCCCAGGTCTCTCCTGATGGAATAATCGGCATATGATCTCCCCGTTTTCTGGTAATAATGCAATCTCTTTGCATAATAATCCACGATGGAGTGGAAGAAAAAAAAAGGAGAGTTGCCTTCTCCCACCCCCGCCACGCCGCCTCCACATCAGTGATGCCGACGCCCCCCCCAGATGGACCACCACCCCATCGGCGACCCCGACGGCCTAACACATGACAGCCATTAAACCTAAGCACACCCCCTGCCGCGATGCCCTAGTCGTCACATGTCCCTCCATCGGCAGCCTCACGGCAACCCGGGAACGGGATCTAGCGGCATCTTGGAACAACGAGAGGTGATGGAGAGAGGCTTGGAACGACCTCCAGATATCCAGTAGTGGCCTCTCATCCGTCTAGGTCAGGTGGTTGTTTCCTATCCGCTGATGCACCTTGTAACAAGGCGAAGCTAGGTTGGGTCAGGCTTGGGCAGGCATAGCTCGAACAGATGGAGCGAAGTGGAAGGTACATCAGGTATGCAGCTGCGTCGGGCGAGATGGCTGTAAAAGAAGTGGACGAGTTCTCGAAGATTCTTTGGCTTCCCGTGTTCGTCGGGCTCTTTTACTAATTTGTTATTGAGCATGCGAACTTACTGATTTGATTTGATAAGTTGGCTTCGGGAATCGGCGGTTGGGATTGAATGTAGTTGTTAATACAAATTCTTTTGGTGTGTGCTAATGACATATCCCTAAACCTGCATCTCTATTGTTTGTGTGTCAGGGCTATATTGTGGTGGATAAGGTTGGATAAGGCTGATGGGCATTGATGAATTTCATATGGAGCTTATAGCACGGCGAGGGGGAACCTTGATTTTTGTCTCATGTTATATCTTGTACCGGTAATGTTTCGTGCTGTGTTGGACCACCAAATTTTCAGAAATATAAGCATTAAGCATCATAGCTTTCTCTTTCTCAGCATGACAATTGGTGTGGTTGTGAATGAATCATAGTTTAGATGAATATATACTGAAGCTGGACTAAATAATGTTGTAGCTTGCCCCTAGCCCCTAACTGCATGTGCACATGTACATCCTAAATTATGTAGCGTGTTTTACCTTTGAGTAAAAGGGATCAGGTAAAAGGTAGATGTAAGAATATAAATTTTCATAACATATACAAATTCTAAATTTATATTCAGTCTCATGGCCAGTTCAAATACTTCTCTTTTGATGTTATTGATGATGTAATAAATTGGCCTTTTAGTTTTCCACATCATTGCAATTTAAAATAATTTAGTCCATACTGTTTTGGAGATTAGTTTCGTCAGCAAAAAAATTACGAATTGAATTGGATGCACATATACTGGCACACTGACTGACATTTACTAGGTGCACATTCACTTTCCATGTTTAAATAATGTTAGAGACCTGGCCTTTGTAGCAGCAAGTAGAAAGGAGCAGCTCAAGGAACTAGAGCAGAAAAGAACAAAAATATTGGGTATAGGCAGCTGCAGCAGCAGGTAGAATCAGAGCAGAGGAGGATACATGGTTCATGTTCAATTTACAATCTGCCCAAAAGCAACCAGCATATAGAGTAAGCAAAAGCTGCTAAAATAAAAATCAATAAATACCTACATGCCGGCTCCTTATTGGACACAACCAATCTCATTACTTGGTCCGTTCGGGGCTAGTGATGTGCGCTGGACGCCGATTGAAAGGTCAACGCTTCCTCCTGTTTACCTGCCGTCTTTCGTTCAGTGTAGCTTCTAGGCCCTAAGCATCTGCAATATGCAGGTGCATGACAAATAATCTATAGGTTGATTCTCATTTATGAAATATTTCTATTTTTTTCCTACAAGGGCTTATCCAGTAATATGTTGAAGGATACAGTCCCGCATTCTCTTAACTTACACGGTTGTATATGATTTTCTTAATGTGCATAAACATGTGAACGTGGTATGGTTATGTGTTATGAGTCCATGAAAAAATGATTATTTTCACAACCTATCCAGCAACCTATGCATGAAGTTTCTAATAGGAGTAATACTATAAGATAACTTGCCAATTTTATTGAAACTTCGTGAGTTATCTTTTAGTTTGTTACTTGTAGCTATCTAATTCAATCTGCATATTCAATTCGTAAATGCATAGATATTGTTGTCATATACTTGCTCTTTCTTTAAGACCACTAATGATAAGCTATGTTACGTTCCTTTTATATTGTTTCATCCGTATTTTCATATGTTAATGCAGTTTTACTGGAAATCCAATAAATAAAACCTCGTTTGGTATTGAAGAATAAATAGAAGATGAAGCAACTTGCACCTATTATCTGGTATTCCTTTTCCAATTCTAACAGTACTTAATTTTCTTGCCTTATAAATATGTTGGTCCCGTTCAAAGTGTAGTGGATGCAGTTGTGTTCGCATCGGGCGGCTGCGTGTGGGCCAAGTCCTGGCCAGATTCGACAGGCTTGTAGCTAGGATTTAGCTTGTGGCGCAGGGCGTGGGCAGAGGACCTCTGGGTCTCTGGTGGGGAGTGATCTGCCACGACGGTTTGGGCGTGGTAGGAGTGGCTCCGGCTTGCCTAGTCTGTTCCAATTTGGATCCAGCTGGTGGAGGGCTTGTGCGTAGTGGGATGTGCATACGGC
This sequence comes from Triticum urartu, assembly GCF_003073215.2. Lineage (NCBI taxonomy): Eukaryota > Viridiplantae > Streptophyta > Magnoliopsida > Poales > Poaceae > Triticum > Triticum urartu. Next base: position 200,282,603 of record NC_053028.1, on the reverse strand, counting down.
CTGGCGGTGTCGTGCTGGCTTTGCTCAAGCCGTCTCCTTTGGGGGCTGGTGTAGAGCGGGAAACACGGCGTGGTGACGGAGACCCTTCCAGGTCGAGGCGATGGGCGTGGTGAAGGCGGTGCAATCCTGTAGAGACATCAGCGTTGATGTCTACTACACAACTTTTTTCTTGTAGACGTTGTTGGACCTCCAAGTGTAGAGGTTTGTAGGACAGTAGCAAATTTCCCTCAAGTGGATGACCTAAGATTTATCAATCTGTGGGAGGCGTAGGATGAAGATGGTCTCTGTCAAACAACCCTGCAACCAAATAACAAAGAGTCTCTTGTGTCCCCAACACACCCAATACAATGATGAATTGTATAGGTGCACTCGTTCGGCGAAGAGATGGTGATACAAGTGCAATATGGATGGTAGATAAAGGTTTTTGTAATCTGAAAATATAAAAACAGCAACGTAGCAAGTGGTAAAAGAGAGCGTAAATGGTATTGCAATGCTAAGAAACAAGGCCTAGGGTTCATACTTTCACTAGTGCAGGTTCTCTTAACAATAATAACATAATTGGATCATATAATTATCCCTCCACATGCAACAAAGAGTCACTCCAAAATCACTAATAGCGGAGAACAAACGAAGAGATTATTGTAGGGTACGAAACCACATCAAAGTTATCCTTTCTGATCAATCTATTCAAGAGTCTGTAGTAAAATAACACGAAGCTATTCTTTTCGTTCAATGTATTCTAGAGTTCGTACTAGAATAACACCTTAAGACACAAATCAACCAAAACCCTAATGTCACCTAGATACTCCAATGTCACCTCAAGTATCTGTGGGTATGATTATACGATATGCATCACACAATCTCAGATTCATCTATTTAACCCTCTTTTTGGAGCTCCTTATTAACGAGATTGGTTGGATAGAAGGCTCCTCCTCGTTACCTGATTCATCATAAGAAAAAATAGGAGGATATTGGGAAATCTCTTCCCTTTCATTAGTATTCTCTTCATCTTCTAATTGTTTTCTTGAATTTATGTAATTGGCAATATAAGGATTTTTAATGCAATTCACCACACAATACATATAAATTTCCTCTAAATCAAAATCAAGAACTTTATCAAGGACAATTTCCGGAAGATCCTTAGTTATACGTTTCATTTCTTCATAACCCAGAAGCAAACTAAGTTCATTATGATGTGCAAGGGAAATCAAGTCATCACAATTTTTGGACACGGTTCGGTCATGAAACAATTTGCATTGGATATTTAAATGACCACGTTCATTGCAAAGTTCACAAGGATGGCTAAGAAAATTTAAATTTTCAGCACAAACATCTAGCCTTTCTTGCAACCATTTAGTTTCTAAATACTTATGCCTCTTGCAAAATATATCTTCCCTATTTGGTCAAAGAGTTCATACTAACAAGATTGCAATCATGCTCATCATACAAAGATTTAGTGCCAAACATTCTAATGCATTCTTCTTCTAACACTTTGGCACAATTATCGGAATCCTTATTTTCATGAAAGAAATTAGAAAGATGAAGCATATGAGGTACCCCCAATTCCTTTTTTTTGTAATTTTCTTTTATAGACTAAACTAGTGATAAAACAAGAAACAAAAAGATTCGATTGCAAGATCTAAAGATATACCTTCAAGCGCTAATCTCTCCGGCAACGGCGCCAGAAAAGATCTTGATGTCTACTACAAAACCTTCTTCTTGTAGACGTTGTTGGGCCTCCAAGTGTAGAGGTTTGTAGGATAGTAGCAAATTTCCCTCAAGTGGATGACCTAAGGTTTATCAATCTGTGGGAGGCGTAGGATGAAGATGGTCTCTCTCAAACAACCCTGCAACCAAATAACAAAGAGTCTCTTGTGTCCCCAACACACCCAATACAATGGTAATTGTGTAGGTGCACTAGTTCGGCGAAGAGATGGTGATACAAGTGCAATATGGACGATAGATAAAGGTTTTTGTAATCTGAAAATATAGAAACAGCAAGGCTTAGGGTTCATACTTTCACTAGTGCAGGTTCTCTCAACAATAATAACATAATTGTATCACATAACTATCCCTCAACATGCAACAAAGAGTCACTCCAATATCACTAATAGCGGAGAACAAACGAAGAGATTATTGTAGGGTACGAAACCACCTCAAAGTTATCTTTTATGATCAATCTATCCAAGAGTCTATAGTAAAATAACACGGAGCTATTCTTTCAGTTCAATCTATCCTAGAGTTCGTACTAGAATAACACCTTAAGACACAAATCAACCAAAACCCTAATGTCACCTAGATACTCCAATGTCACCTCAAGTATCCGTGGGTATGATTATATGATATGCATCACACAATCTCCGATTCATCTATTTAACCAACACAAAGAACTTCAAAGAGTGCCCCAAAGTTTCTACCGAAGATTCAAGATGAAAACGTGTGCCAACCCCTATGCATAAGTTCATGAGGTCACAGAACTCGCAAGTTGATCACCAAAACATACATCAAGTGGATCACGTGAATATCCCATTGTCACCACAGATAAGCACATGCAAGACATACATCAAGTGTTCTCAAATCCTTAAAGACTCAATCAGATAAGATAACTTCAAAGGGAAAACTCAATCCATTACAAGAGAGTGGAGGGGGAGAAATATCATAAGATCCAACTATGATAGCAAAGCTCGCGATACATCGAGATCGTGCCAAATCAAGAACACGAGAGAGAGAGAGATCAAACACATAGCTACTGGTATACATACCCTTAGACCCGAGGGTGAACTACTCCCTCCACGTCATGGAGAGCGCCTGGATGATGAAAATGGCCACCGGAGAGGGATTCCCACCTCCGGCAGGGTGTCAGAACAGGTCTAGATTGGTTTTCGGTGGCTATAGAGGCTTGCGGCGGCGGAACTCCTGATCCAGGTTTCTATCTGGAAGTTTGGGTATATATAGGAGGTGTTGGAGTCGGGAACAAGTCAGGGGGGTCCCCGAGACGGCCACGAGATAGTGGGGCGCGCCCCCACCCTCGTGGTGGCCTCGGGACTCTTCTGGCCCATCTCCGGTACTCCGTGGGCTTCTTCTGGTCCAAAAATTGTCTCTAGAATTTTCAGGTCAATTGGACTCTGTTTGGTTTACCTTTTTCGCAATACTCAAAAACAAGGAAAAAACAGAAACTATCACTGGGCTCTAGGTTAATAGGTTAGTCCCAAATATCATATAAATGCATATAAAACATCCTAGATGGATAATATAATAGCATGGAACAATCAAACATTATAGATACGTTGAAGACGTGTTAAGCATCCCCAAGCTTAATTCCTGCTCGTCCTCGAGTAGGTAAATGATAAAAACAGAATTTTTGATGTGGAATGCTACCTAACATATTTATCCATGTAATTCTCTTTATTGTGGAAAGAATATTTTTGATGTGGAATTCTACCTATATACTCCAATGTTCAGATCCGAAAGATTCAAGACAAAAGTTTAATATCGACATAAAAATAATAATACTTCAAGCATACTAACAAAGCAATTATGTCTTCTCAAAATAACATGGCCAAAGAAAGCTAGCCCTACAAAATCATATAGTCTGGCTATGATCTATCTTCATCACACAAAATATATAAATCATGCACAACCCTGATGACAAGCCAAGCAATTGTTTCATACTTTTGATGTTCTCAAACTTTTTCAATCTTCACGCAATACATGAGCGTGAGACATGTACATAGCACTATAGGTGGAATAGAATGGTGGTTGTGGAAAAGACAAAAAGGAGAAGACAGTCTCACATCAACTAGGCGTATCAACGTGCTATGGAGATGCCCATCAATAGATATCAATGTGAGTGAGTATGGATTTCCATGCAACGGATGCACTAGAGCTATAAGTGTATGAAAGCTCAAAAAAAACTAAGTGGGTGTGCATCCAACTCGCTTGCTCACGAAGACCTAGGGCATTTTGAGGAAGCCCATCATTGGAATATACAAGCCAAGTTCTATAATGAAAAATTACCACTAGTATATGAAAGTGACAAAATAGGAGACTCTCTATCATGAAGATCATGGTGCTAATTTGAAGCACAAGTTTGGAAAAAGGATAGTAGCATTGCCCCTTCTCTCTTTTTCTCTCATTTTTTGTTTTTTTGTTTTTTTTTGGGCCTTCTCTTTTTTCATGGCCTCTTTTTTCTCTTTTTTTATTTTCCGGCCGGAGTCTCATCCTGACTTGTGGGGGAATCATAGTCTCCATCATCTTTTCCTCACATGGGACAATGCTCTAATAATGATGATCATCACACTTTTATTTACTTACAACTCAAGAATTACAACTCTATACTTAGAACAAAATATGACTCTATATGAATGCCTCCGGTGGTGTACCGAGATGTGCAATGACTCATGAGTGACATGTATGAAAGAATTATGAACGATGGCTTTGCCACAAATACGACGTCAACTACATGATCATGCAAAGCAATATGACAATAATGGAGCATGCCATAATAAATGGAATGGTGGAAAGTTGCATGGCAATATATCTCGGAATGGCTATGGAAGTGCCATAATAGGTAGGTATGGTGGATGTTTTGAGGAAGGTAAATGGTTTGGTTTATGGTACCGGCGAAAGCTACGCGGTACTAGAGAGGCTAGCAATGGTGGAAGGGTGAGAGTGCGTATACTCCATGGACTCAACATTAGTCATAAAGAACTCACATACTTATTGCAAAAATCTATTAGTTATCGAAACAAAGTACTACGTGCATGCTCCTAGGGGGGTAGATTGGTAGGAAAAGACCATCCCTCGTCCCCGACCACCACTCATAAGGAAGACAATCAAAAAATAAATCATGCTCCGACTTCATCACATAACGGTTCACCATACGTGCATGCTACGGGAATCACAAACTTTAACACAAGTATCTCTGAAATTCACAACTACTCAACTAGCATGACTCTAATATCATGATCTTCATATCTCAAAACAATCATCAAGTACCAAACTTCTCATAGTATTCAATGCACTTTATATGAAAGTTTTTATTATACCCATCTTGGATGCCTATCATATTAGGACTAATTTCATAAACAAAGCGAGACTCTCAAAATAATATAAGTTAAGAATGATAGTTCATCTATTTCTTCAAAATAAAACCACCGCCGTGCTCTAAAAAGATATAAGTGAAGCACTAGAGCAAATGACAAACTACTCCAAAAGATATAAGTGAAGCACAATGAGTAGTTGAATAATTATGTAACTATGTGAAGACTCTCTAACATTTAAGAATTTCAGATCTTGGTATTTTATTCAAACATCAAGCAAAGCAGAAGAAAATAAAATGATGCTCCAAGCAAAACACATATCATGTGGTGAATAAAAATATAGCTCCAAGTAAAGTTACCGATGAATGAAGACGAAAGAGGGGATGCCATCCGGGGAATCCCCAAGATTAGGCTCTTGGTTGTCCTTGAATATTACCTTGGGCTGCCTTAGGCATCCCCAAGCTTAGGCTCTTGCCACTCCTTATTCCATAGTCCATCGAATCTTTACCCAAAACTTGAAAACTTCACAAAACTTAACAGAAAACTCGTAAGCTCTGTTAGTATAAGAAAATAAATCACCACTTAGGTACTGTTGTGAACTCATTCTAAATTCATATTGGTGTAATATCTACTGTATTCCAACTTCTTTATGGTTCATACCCTCCGATACTACTCATAGATTCATAAAAATAAGCAAACAACACAATGAAAACAGAATCTGTCAAAAGCAGAACAGTCTGTAGCAATCTGGAGGTTTCAAATACTTCTGTCACTGCAAAAATTCTGAAATAAATTGGTGGACCTGAGGAATTTTTCTATTAATCATCTGAAAAAATAATCAACCTAAACGCACTCTCCAGTAAAAAATGGCAGCTAATCTCGTGAGTGCAAAAGTTTCTGTTTTTTACAGCAAGATCACAAAGACTTCACCCAAGTCTTCCCAAAAGTTCTACTTGGCAAAAACACTAATTAAAACATAAAAGCACATCTAAACAGAGGCTATATGAATTATTTATTACTAAACAGGATAAAAAAGCAAAGAACAAAAATAAAATTGGGTTGCCTCCCAACAAGCGTTATCGTTTAACGCCCCTAGCTAGGCATGATGAGTTCAATGATGCTCTCATAAAATATAAGAATTGAAACATAAAGAGAGCATCATGAAGAATATGACTAGCACATTTAAGTCTAACCCACTTTTTATGCATAGGGATTTTGTGAGCAAACAATTTATGGGAACAGTAATCAACTAGCATAGGAAAGAAAAACAAGCATAACTTTAAAACTTTAAGCACATAGAAAGGAAACTTGATATTATTGCAATTCCTACAAGCATATATTCCTCCCTCATAATAATTTTCAGTAGCATCATGAATGAATTCAACAATATAACCATCACATAAAGCATTATTTTCATGATCTACAAGCATAGAATTTTTATTACTCTCCACATAAGAAAAATTCTTCTCATTCGGAATAATGGGAGCATCATAAGAAACTCGAATACTATAAATTGTTTCCACATTAAAAGAGTAATGTTAGGAAAAATGGTAATCATAATCATTACAAGTTTTATAAATATAATCATCTCTAATTTTTATAGCATAAGTATCATCACAATAATCATCATAAGTAGCAACTTTGTTCTCATCATAATCAATTGAAACCTCCTCCAAAATAGTGGAATCATTACTAAATAAAGTCACGACCTCTCCAAATCCACTTTCATAATTGTCACAATAAGATTCAACACTCTCCAAAATAGTGGGATCATTACTTCCTAAAGTTGACACTCTTCCAAACCCACTTTCATCAATATAACCATCATAAATAGGAGGCATGTTATCATCATAATAAATTTGCATATCAAAACTTGGGAGGTTAAATATATCATATTCATGAAACATAGCATCCCCAAGCTTGGGACAAATATTAATTGCAGCGAATAAATTCTCAAACATGTCATTCTCATCAAACATAGCATCCCCAAGCTTGGACCTTTTCATATTATAAGCATAATCACTCTCATCATTAATAGTATGGATAGCACCAATAGTATAGCAACTATCATCATCACAATGAGTAATAGGAGCAACATCATTTGGGAGTGATACCTTTTTACCTTTGCTTCTACGTCTTTTCTTTTTCTTCTTCGCATCATGTGTCTGTTTAACCCTCTTTTTGGAGCTCCTTATTAATGAGATTGGTTGGATAGAAGGCTCCTCCTCGTTACCTGATTCATCATAAGAAAAAATAGGAGGATATTGGGAAATCTCTTCCCTTTAATTAGTATTCTCTTCATCTTCTAATTGTTTTCTTGACTTTATGTAATTGGAAATATAAGGATTTTCAATGCAATTCACCGCACAATACATATAAATTGCCTCTAAATCAAAATCAAGAACTTTATCAAGGACAAATTCTGGAAGATCCTTAGTTATACGTTTCATTTCTTCATAACCCAGAAGCAAACTAAGTTCATTATGATGTGCAAGGGAAATCAAGTCATCACAACTTTTGGACACGATTCGGTCATGAAACAATTTGCATTGGATATTTAAATGACCACGTTCATTGCAAAGTTCACAAGGATGGCTAAGAAAATTTAAATTTTCAGCACAAACATCTAGCCTTTCTTGCAACCATTTTGTTTCTAAATACTTATGCCTCTTGCAAAATATATCTTCCCTATTTGGTGTGTACTTGCAAACCCTATGCACTCCACAAAAATTGACATGCTGATAAGAGTCATTTTCATCATGACTAGTGCAATCATCATTAGTACTATGGGTATTCAAAGAGTTCGTACTAACAAGATTGCAATCATGCTCATCATACAAAGATTTAGTGCCAAACATTCTAATGCATTCTTCTTATAACACTTTGGCACAATTATCGGAATCCTTATTTTCATGAAAGAAATTAAAAAGATGAAGCATATGAGGTACCCTCAATTCCATATTTTGTAATTTTCTTTTATAGACTAAACTAGTGATAAAAACAAGAAACAAAAAGATTTGATTGCAAGATCTAAAGATATACCTTCAAGCGCTAACCTCCCCGGCAACGGCGCCAGAAAAGAGCTTGATGTCTACTACACAACCTTCTTCTTGTAGACGTTGTTGGGCCTCCAAGTGTAGAGGTTTGTAGGACAGTAGCAAATTTCCCTCAAGTGGATGACCTAAGGTTTATCAATCCGTGGGAGGCGTAGGATGAAGATGGTCTCTCTCAAATAACCCTGCAACCAAATAACAAAGAGTCTCTTGTGTCCCCAACACACCCAATACAATGGTAAATTGTATAGGTGCACTAGTTCGGCGAAGAGATGGTGATACAAGTGCAATATGGACGATAGATAAAGTTTTTGTAATCTGAAAATATAAAAACAGCAAGGTAGCAAGTGGTAAAAGAGAGCGTAAACGGTATTGCAATACTAAGAAACAAGGCCTAGGGTTCATACTTTCACTAGTGCAGGTTCTCTCAACAATAATAACATAATTGGATCATATAACTATCCCTCAACATGCAACAAAGAGTCACTCCAAAATCACTAATAGTGGAGAACAAATGAAGAGATTATTGTAGGGTACGAAACCACCTCAAAGTTATCTTTTCTGATCAATCTATTCAAGAGTCCATAGTAAAATAACACGAAGCTATTCTTTCAGTTCAATCTATCCTAGAGTTCATACTAGAAAAACACCTTAAGACACAAATCAACCAAAACCCTAATGTCACCTAGATACTCCAATGCCACCTCAAGTATCCATGGGTATGATTATACGATATGCATCACACAATCTCAGATTCATCTATTCAACCAACACAAAGAACTTCAAAGAGTGCCCCAAAGTTTCTACCGAAGAGTCAAGATGAAAACGTGTGCCAACCCCTATGCATAAGTTCACGAGGTCACGGAACTCGCAAGTTGATCACCAAAACATACATCAAGTGGATCACGTGAATATCCCATTGTCACCACAGATAAGCACATGCAAGACATACATCAAGTGTTCTCAAATCCTTAAAGACTCAATCAGATATGATAACTTCAAAGGGAAAACTCAATCCATCACAAGAGAGTAGAGGGGGAGAAACATCATAAGATCCAACCATGATAGCAAAGCTCGCGATACATCAAGATCGTGCCGAATCAAGAACACGAGAGAGAGAGAGAGATCAAACACATAGCTACTGGTACATACCCTCAGCCCCGAGGGTGTACTACTCCCTCCTTTTCACGGAGAGCGCCGAGATGATGAAGATGGCCACCGGAGAGGGATTCCTCCCTCTGGCAGGGTGCCGGGACGGGTCTAGATTGGTTTTCGGTGGCTACAGAGGCTTGCGGCGGCGGAACTCCGGATCTAGGTTTCTTTCTGGAAATTTGGGTATATATAAGAGGTGTTGGAGTCGAGAACAAGTCAGGGGGTCCCCGAGGCGGCCACGAGATAGGGGGCACGCCCAGGGGGTAGGGCACGCCCCCACCCTCGTGGTGGCCTCGGGACTCTTCTGGCCCATCTCCGGTATTTCGTGGGCTTCTTCTGGTGAATTTTCAGGTCAATTGGACTCCATTTGATTTTCCTTTTCTGCAATACTCAAAAACAAGGAAAAACAGAATCTGGCACTGGGCTCTAGGTTAATAGGTTAGTCCCAAAAATCATATAAAATAGCATATAAATGCATATAAAACATCCTAGATGGATAATATAATAGCATGGAACAATCAAAAATTATAGATACATTGGAGCCGTATCAAGCGTCAAGGATCAGACGGCCTGGTCTTGGATCTAGGGTTCGTGCTCAAGCGGACCAGATCTAGGCTCGAGGTGGGACGGTGGTTCCTACTTCAGGCAGGTGTGGTTGGGCTCGGTCAGGGTGATGCCCGCGTGCAGCAAGATTTCTCCCTGTGCGCGCGGTCCGAGGTGGAGGTGGTTGATACGTCTCCAACGTATCTATAATTTTTGATTGTTCCATGCTATTATATTATCTGTTTTGGATGTTAATGGGATTTATTTTACACTTTTATATTATTTTTGGGACTAACCTATTAACCCAAGGCCCAGTGCAAATTGCTTTTTTGCCTATTTCAGTGTTTCGCAGAGAAGGAATATCAAACGGAGTCCAGAAGGAATGAAACCTTCGGGAGCGTGATTTTTGGAACAAATGTGATCCAGGGGACTTGGAGTGGACGTCAAGAAACGGACGAGGAGTCCACTAGGCAGGGGGCGCGCCTACCCCCTTAGGCGCGCCCTCCCCTATCGTGGGCCCCTCGTGGCTCAACCGACCTACTTCTTCCTCCTATATATGTTCAGATACCCCAAAAACATCCAGGAGCACCACGAAACCCTATTTCCACCGCCGCAACCTTCTGTATCCAAGAGATCCCATCTTGGGGACTTTCTCGGAGCTCCGCCGGAGGGGGCATTGATCACGGAGGGCCTCTACATCAACTCCATGGCCCCTCCGATGATGTGTGAGTAGTTTACTTCAGACCTTCGGGTCCATAGCTAGTAGCTAGATGGCTTCTTCTCTCTCTTTGGATCTCAATACAAAGTTCTCCTCGATCTTCTTGGAGATCTATTCGATGTAATTCTTTTCGCGGTGTGTTTGTCGAGATCTGATGAATTGTGGGTTTATGATCAAGTCTATCTATGAACAATATTTGATTCTTCTCTGAAATCTTTTATGCATGATTGGTTATCTTTGCAAGTCTCTTCGAATTATCAGTTTGGTTTGGCCTACTAGATTGATCTTTCTTGCAATGGGAGAAGTGCTTAGCTTTGGGTTCAATCTTGTGGTGCTCGATCCCAGTGACAAAAAGGGAAATGACACGTATTGTATTGTTGCCATCGAGGATAAAAAGATGGGGTTTATATCATATTACTTGAGTTTACCCCTCTACATCATGTCATCTTACCTAAGGCGTTACTCTGTTCTTATGAACTTAATACTCTAGATGCATGATGGATAGAGGTCGATGTGTGGAGTAATAGTAGTAGATGCAGGAAGGAGTCGGTTTCCTTGTCACGGACATGATGCCTATATACATGATCGTGCCTAGATATTCTCATAATTATTCATTTTTCTATCAATTGCTCGACGGTAATTTGTTCACTCACCGTAATACTTATGCTATCTTGAGAGAAGCCGTGAAACCTATGGCCCCCGGGTCTATCTTCCATCATATAACTTTCCAATCTATTTTATTTTGCAATCTTTACTCTCAATCTATATAATAAAAATACCAAAAATATTTTATCTTATCATTATTATCTCTATCATATCTCACTCTCGTAAGTGACCGTGAAGGGATTAACAACCCCTTTATCGCGTTGGTTGCGAGGTTCTTATTTGTTTATGTAGGTACGAGGGACTTGCGTGTGGCCTCCTACTGGATTGATACCTTGGTTCTCAAAAACTGAGGGAAATACTTACGCTACTCTGCTGCATCACCCTTTCCTCTTCAAGGGAAAACCAACACAGTGCTCAAGAGGTAGCAAGAAGGGTTTATGGCGCCGTTGCCGGGGAGTCTACGGACAAGTCAAGACATACCAAGTAGCCATCACAAACTCTTATCCCTCGCATTACATTATTTGCCATTTGCCTATCATTTTCCTCTCCCCCACTTCACCTTTGCCTTTGCCTTTTCTTCGCCTCCTTCCAGTATGTCTTTTTGTTTGTGTTTCCATGTGCCTTCTATTTTCTTGCATCTTTGCTTGCTAAAAATCTATTGTTATGGATCCACTTAAGGTGTTCTACATGGATCATCTTCGATCCTTATGCGCTCGTGCTGAAACCCCACCTAGCCTAGTTGATGGGGAATCTTTAGATGAGCATGCTCATTTCATGCGTCACCGTTTGTCTGAAAAAGGGATACTCTTATGGGATCAAATAAATAGATTGCTATGTTATGCTTGGAATCTTTGTGAAATTTGTGATCTGACTTGTTGCTCTAAGAACCCTAAAAAACACCTCCCCTACCTATGTGAGTTTAATGATAATAAAATCTTATCTTCTTATGCAAAGGGTGTTTATAGTTACTATGATATCGAACAAATTGAAGAATTTGTTGCTTTTAAGGGTGCTTATGAAGTTGCTTCTTTGATTTAAAAGTATAATATTACTCTCTACGAATCTGAAAAGTTTGACATACTTAAATATTGCCATGAAAACTATGCTCATAATGTCTATTTCAAAGAATTTATTGAAAAAATGATCATTGCTTCGAAAGAGAATAATGATATGCATGAATATATAGATAAGTATGATTCCGATGATTTGATTGAAATATCCCTTAATGAACATGATGCTTGCTATTCTTATGGCCACGATGCCAATGTTTATGAAGATGAATTTGCTATAGTTCCTTATGTTAAACATGAGATCGTTGCTATTGCACCCATACTTGATAGTTCCTTCGATGAAAAGCATGATTGCAATGATTTTATCATAAATTCTCTTAATGTCAATTGTGTCAATGATATGCAAAACCTCAAGCTTGGGGACGCTAGTTTTGCTATGACTACTATTTGTTGCAATGATCATGATTGGGGTGATACTTCTTTTGATCTTGAAAATATATTTAAGCATGATGAATATGAGATTGATAATGGTGTTTGCAATATTATTGAAAGTGGGTTTCGAAGAGTGTCAACTTTAGATCCCACATATTTGGAGAATGTTCAATCTTATGAAGTTTCTGATAAAAGTGGGTTTGGAGAGGTCATGACTTTAGTTAATGATAATTCCACTATTTTGGAAGAGAGTCAACTTTGCATGCATGTGGATTGTGTTAAGAATATGTTTTTTGATAGCTATATTGTTGAATTTGCTTATGATCCTACATGTAACTATTATGAGAGAGGAAAATATGGTTGTAGAAATTTTCATGTTACTAAATTACCTCTCGTTATGTTGATATTGCTATTGTTTCTTTCCGTTTCCTTGCATATGCTAGTTTTTGCTTGCCTTGATAATTTGTTTGCCTATAAGATGCCTATGCATAGGAAGTATGTTAGACATAGATGTGTTTGTCACGTGTTTTATGATGCTCTCTTTGTGCTTCAATTCTTGTCTTTCATGTGAGCATCATTGAAATCTTATGCCTAGCTATAAGACTTTAAAGCAAAGCGCTTGTTGGGAGGCAACCCAATTTTATTTTTGTTTCTTGCTTTTTGATTTTGTTTAGTAATAAATAATTCATCTAGCCTCTATTTAGATGTGGTTTTTGGAGGAAATATGCCCTAGAGGCAATAATAAAGTTATTATTTATTTCCTTATTTCATGATAAATATTTATTATTCATGCTAGAATTGTATTAACTGGAAACATAATACATGTGTGAATACATAGACAAACATAGTGTCACTAGTATGCCTCTACTTGACTAGCTCATTGATCAAAGATGGTTAAGTTTCCTAAACCATAGACATGAGTTGTCATTTGATCAATGGGATCACATCATTAGGAGAATGATGTGATTGACTTGACCCATTCCGTTAGCTTAGCACTTGATCGTTTTTGTTTACTGCTATTGCTTTCTTCATGACTTATACATGTTCTTATGACTATGAGATTATGCAACTCCCGAATACCAGAGGAACACTTTGTGTGCTACCAAATGTCACAACATAACCGGGTGATTATACAGATGCTCTACAAGTGTCTCCGATGGTACTTGTTGAGTTGGCATAGATCAAGATTAGGATTTGTCAATCCGATTGTCGGAGAGGTATCTCTGGGCCCTCTCGGTAATACACATCACTATAAAGCCTTGCAAGCAATACAACTAATGAGTTAGTTGCGGGATAGTGCATTACGGAACGAGTAAAGAGACTTGCCGGTAACGAGGTTGAACTAGGTATTGGGATACCGACGATCAAATCTCGGGCAAGTAACATACCGATGACAAAGAGAACAACGTATAGTGTTATGCGTTTTGACCGATAAAGATCTTCGTAGAATATGTAGGAACCAATATGATCATCCAGGTTCCTCTATTGGTTATTGACCGGAGACATGTCTCGGTCATGTCTACATAGTTCTCGAACCCGTAGGGTCTGCACGCTTAAAGTTCTGTGACGATCGGTTTTATGAGTTTATATGTTTCGATGTACAGAAGGTAGTTCGGAGTCCCGGATATGATCACAACATAACGAGGAGTCTCGAAATGGTCAAGACATAAAGATTGATATATTGGAAGCCTACATTTGGACATCGGAAGAGTTCTGGGTAAAATCGGGATTTTACCGGAGTACTGGAGGGGTTACTGGAACCCCCCGGGGGCTAATGGGCCTTGTTGGGCCATAAGGGAAAGAGAGAGGGGCCGGCCTAGGGCAGGCAGTGCGCCCCCTCCCTCTGGTCCGAGTTGGACTAGGAGAGGGGGGCACCCCCCTTTCCTTCTCTTTCTTCCCCTTCCTTTCCCCCTCCTAGTAGGAGTAGGAAAGGGAGGAATCCTACTCGTACTAGGAGGAGGATTCCTCGTCCTGGCGCATCAACAAGGGCCGGCCGGCCTCCCCCTTGTTCCTTTATATACAGGGGCAGGGGGCACCTCTAGACACACAAGTTGATCACAAAGATCTCTCCCAATTGTGTGCGGTGTCCCCCTCCACCATAATCCACCTCGGTCATACTGTAGCGGTGTTTAGGCGAAGCCCTGCTGCAGTAGTTTCATCAACATCGTCAGCACGCCATCGTGCTGATGAAAATCTTCCCCGAGCTCTACTGGATCGTGAGTTCGCGGGACGTCACCGAGCTGAACGTGTGCTGAACGCGGAGGTGCCGTACATTTGGTACTGAGGATCGGTCGATCGTGAAGACGTACGACTACATCAACCACGTTGTCATAAACGCTTCCGCTTAACGGTCTACGAGGGTACGTGGAAGACACTCTCCCCTCTCATTGCTATGCATCACCATGATCCTGCATGTGCGTAGGAATTTTTTTAAAATTACTACGTTCCCCAACAGTGGCATCCGAGCCTGGTTTTATGCGTAGATGTTATATGCATGAGTAGAACACAAGTGAGTTGTGGGCGATACAAGTCATACTGCTTACCAGCATGTCATACTTTGGTTAGGCGGTATTGTTGGATGAAGCGGCCCGGACCGACATTACGCGTATGCTTACGCGAGACTGGTTCTGCCAACGTGCTTTGCACATAGGTGGCTGGCGGGTGTCAGTTTCTCCAACTTTAGTTGAATCGAGTGTGGCTACGCCCGGTCCTTGAGAAGGTTAAAACAACACTAACTTGACGAACTATCGTTGTGGTTTTGATGCGTAGGTAAGAACGGTTCTTGCTCAGCCCATAGTAGCCACGTAAAACTTGCAACAACAAAGTAGAGAACGTCTAACTTGTTTTTGCAGGGCATGTTGTGATGTGATATGGTCAAGACATGATGCTATATTTATTGTATGAGATGATCATGTTTTGTAACAGAGTTATCGGCAACTGGCAGGAGCCATATGGTTGTCGCTTTATTGTATGCAATGCAATCGCCCTGTAATTGCTTTACTTTATCACTAAGAGGTAGCGATAGTCGTAGAAGCAATAGTTGGCGAGACGACAACGATGCTACGATGGAGATCAAGGTGTCGCGCCGGTGACGATGGTGATCATGACGGTGCTTCGGAGATGGAGATCACAAACACAAGATGATGATGGCCATATCATATCACTTATATTGATTGCATGTGATGTTTATCTTTTATGCATCTTATTCTGCTTTGTTTGACGGTAGCATTATAAGATGATCTCTCACTAAATTTCAAGATAAAAGTGTTCTCCCTAAGTATGCACCGTTGCCAAAGTTCATCGTGCCGAGACACCACATGATGATCGGGTGTGATAAGCTCTACGTCCATCTACAACGGGTGCAAGCTAGTTTTGCACACGCAGAATACTCAGGTGAAACTTGACGAGCCTAGCATATGCAGATATGGCCTTGGAACACTAAGACCGAAAGGTCGAGCGTGAATCATATAGTAGATATGATCAACATAGTGATGTTCACCATTGAAAACTACTCCATTTCACGTGATGATCGGTTATGGTTTAGTTGATATGGATCACGTGATCACTTCGATGATTAGAGGGATGTCTATCTAAGTGGGATTTCTTAAGTAATATGATTAATTGAACTTGAATTTATCATGAACTTAGTACCTGATAGTATTTTGCTTATCTATGTTGTTATAGATAGATGGCCCGTGCTGTTGTTCTGTTGAATTTTAATGCGTTTCTTGAGAAAGAAAAGTTGAAAGATGATGGTAGAAATTACACGGACTGGGTCCGTAACTTGAGGATCATCCTCATTGCTGCACAGAAGAATTACGTCCTGGAAGCACCGCTAAGTGCCAAACCTGCTGCAGGAGCAACACCAGATGTTATGAACGTCTGGCAGAGCAAAGCTGATGACTACTCGATAGTTTAGTGTGCCATGCTTTATGGCTTAGAACCGGGACTTCAATGACGTTTTGAACGTCATGGAGCATATGAGATGTTCCAGGATTTGAAGTTAATATTTCAAGCAAATGCCCGGATTGAGAGATATGAAGTGTCCAATAAGGTCTATAGCTCCAAGATGGAGGAGAATAGTTCTATTAGTGAGCATATACTCAAAATGTCTGGGTATCATAATCACTTGACTCAACTGAGAGTTAATCTTCCTATTGATAGTGTCATTGACAGAGTTCTTCAATCACTGCCACCAAGCTACAAAAGCTTCGTGATGAATGATAATATGCAAGGGATGAATAAAACAATTCCCGAGCTCTTCGCGATGCTAAAGGCTGCGGAGGTAGAAATCAACAAGGAGCATCAAGTGTTGATGGTTAACAAAACCACCAGTTTTAAGAAAAAGGGTAAAGGGAAGAAGAAGGGGAACTTCAAGAAGAACGGCAAACAAGTTGCTGCTCAGGAGAAGAAACCCAAGTCTGGACCTAAGCCTGAGACTGAGTGCTTCTACTGCAAACAGACTGGTCACTGGAAGTGGAACTGCCCCAAGTATTTGGCGGATAAGAAGGATGGCAAGGTGAACAAAGGTATATGTGATATACATGTTATTGATGTGTACCTTACCAGAGCTCGCAGTAGCACCTGGGTATTTGATACTGGCTATGTTGCTAATATTTGCAACTCGAAACAGGATTACGGATTAAGCGAAGACTGACTAAGGACGAGGTGACGATGCGTGTGGGAAATGGTTCCAAAGTCGATGTGATCGCCGTCGGCACGCTACCTCTACATCTACCTTCGGGATTAGTTTTAGACCTAAATAATTGTTATTTGGTGCCAGCGTTAAGCATGAACATTATATCTGGATCTTGTTTGATGCGAGACGGTTATTCATTTAAATTTGAGAATAATGGTTGTTCTATTTATATGAGTAATATCTTTTATGGTCATGCACCCTTGAAGAGTGGTCTATTTTTTTTAAATCTCGATAGTAGTGATACACATATACATAATGTTGAAGCCAAAAGATGCAGAGTTGATAATGATAGTGCCACTTATTTGTGGCACTGCCGTTTGGGTCATATTGGTATAAAGCGCATGAAGAAACTCCATACTGATGGACTTTTGGAATCACTTGATTATGAATCACTTGGTACTTGCGAACCGTGCCTTATGGGCAAGATGACTACAACGTCGTTCTCCGGAACTATGGAGCGAGCAACCGATTTGTTGGAAATCATACATACTGATGTATGTGGTCCGATGAATATTGGGGCTCACGGCGGGTATCGTTATTTTCTCACCTTCACAGATGATTTGAGCAGATATGGGTATATCTACTTAATGAAACATAAGTCTGAAACATTTGAAAAGTTCAAAGAATTTCAGAGTGAAGTGGAAAATCATCGTAACAAGAAAATAAAGTTTCTACGATCTGATCGTGGAGGAGAATATTTGAGTTATGAGTTTGGCCTACATTTGAAAAATGCGGAATAGTTTCGCAACTCATGCCACCTGGAACACCATAGCGCAATGGTGTGTCCGAACGTCGTAATCGTACTTTACAAGATATGGTGTGATCTATGATGTCTCTTACTGAATTACCGCTATCGTTTCGGGGTTATGCTTTAGAGACGGCTGCATTCACGTTAAATAGGGAACCATCAAAATCCGTTGAGACGACGCCTTATGAACTATGGTTTGGCAACAAACCAAAGTTGTCGTTTCTTAAAGTTTGGCGCTGTGATGCTGATGTGAAAAATCTTCAACCTGATAAGCTCGAACCCAAATCGGAGATGTGTCTTCATAGGATACCCAAAGGAAACTATTGCGTACACCTTCTGTCGGTGTCAAAACCGGCGGATCTCGGGTAGGGGGTCCCAAACTGTGCGTCTAGGATCGATGGTAACAGGAGGCGGGGGACACGATGTTTACCCAGGTTCGGGCCCTCTTGATGGAGGTAAAACCCTACGTCCTGCTTGATTGATATTGATGATATTAGTAGTACAAGAGTTGATCTACCACGAGATCAGAGAGGCTAAACCCTAGAAGCTAGCCTATGGTATGATTGTTGTATATGATTTATCGACTAGCCTGGCCTCAGTTTATATAATGCACCAGAGGCCTTGGATAACAAGAGTCCTAGCCAAATACACCGAAGGGGAGGAGTCCTTGTCTTGATCACCAAGTCTTGTGGAATCTTCCATGTATGCGGAAACTGTCCGAACTGGCCCATGAGTATACGGCCGTGGGGGTCCTCGGCCTAATCTAACAGATCGGGAGATGACATGGTGAGTACCCCCTAGTCCAGGACACCGTCAGTAGCCCCCTGAACCAGTCTTCAATTTAGGGACGCTCCTTGATTCTTCCGAACTATTCTTCATCTTCGGTTGTCGGTCTTGAAAACTGGTTCAACAAATCTTCTCATCTTCGATCTTGAAGATTGCCGAAATGCATTCGACGAGTTTACACGTCGGGTATCCGAGGAGCCCCTTTAAGTTTCCGGCCTTTATCAATGCCTTGTTATTTTTATGCCACACCTCGGGTTTGAAGTTGTTCCCGGGAGGCAGTGTCCTCTTGCGTCCGAGCTCTAACGCCGGACTGCATTCGAGGTATCTTTTGCGGCCGAGCACCAATGCCAGACCGCTTTCGAGCTCCAACGCCGGAATGTATCCGAGCTCCAACGCCGGACTGTATCCAAGGTGTCATATCACCTTGGGTCAAAAAGTTGAAGGAGTTTAGCCGAGCTTAATGCCAGAAATGCCCTCTATGGAGCCAGCCACTAGCGCCCGAGCTTTATGCCGGACTGCTTCCGAGGTGGTGCACCACCCCGACTGTGGGCCAATTTTTTGTCAATATTTTTTATTATTGCAATTTATTCTCTGCCGAGATATATGGCCAATAGCCCTCAAGGTGTGTATCGGTCTAAAATCCGAGATGCACCTGAAGGATGACGTAAGACTGCTGATCCCAGTAGCCGCTGATACTCAGGTTGATTTGCAAAATCAGCCTGAGGATCAAGTCCTAGCTCGGCAGAATACTTCGGGACACAAAAAGCGGCGTGCTTAGTCCTCGAGACTCGGGTTGGGTGCGGCCGACCAACCTGAGGATCAAAATCTCCTCGGCAACTGTATTGCACTTAAAATTTTCTGCATTGAACAGGCAATGCAGTAGCCCCCGAGACACTGGTCGGGTGGCAACACCAGATCAGGAGATCGATGTGCCCCTTTAATATTTGTAAATAATAAGGCCGAAGACCAGTAGCCCCCGACCCTTAATGCGGGCACGGGTGGCCGAATTAAGGATCGATATCCATAGTAAAATCACAAATTATGTGTAATGACTCTATGTATCCAAGTACTTTACATCATTAATGCTTAGATCCGCATCGTACAAAACTTTGTTGACCGACCATCAGCTTCCACCTCCTCAGCTAGTAGCCGAGGAGTGTTTGTCCTACTTTATAAAGCCTTTATGAGGGCAAATATTTATGACAAACAAGGCAATCTGGCCATACGGTTTTATAAACAAAGGTACGCAGAGAGATATGTTATATTACTGTTTAACATAAGAAATGTCTTCCAAAGAAAATAGTCCCGCTATCGGTTCCTTTCTTTAGGTTGTCATGCTAAGCATGATCATGAAACCTCAGCTCTAATGTAAGAGCAAGGTATTGAGGATTTAGTATGGGAGGCCAGTTACTAGTCCCTGGTAGTGTTCGGCGACAGTCGAGGTCAAGCCGTAAACACTTCGGCCATTGTTATGAATGGCTCGTCATTTAACACCGTCATCGGATCGCTGACTAGTTTACGCTTATTGTGACAGTCAGTTTTCAGCTTTCTCCACTGAGGTGCTTAACCATGTGAGATGGAAGCACAATCACAGTTGTAGGATCGAAAGTATGTCTAGAGGGGGGGTGATTAGACTACTTGACCAAATAAAAACTTAACCTTTTCCCAATTTTAGTTCTTGGCAGATTTTGGCTATTGTAGGACATGTCAAGCAATCATCACACAATTCAAGCAAGCATGCAAAGAGTATATTGGCAGCGGAAAGTAAAGCATGCAACTTGCAAGAATGTAAAGGGAAGGGTTTGGAGAATTCAAACGCAATTGGAGACACGGATGTTTTTCCCGTGGTTCGGATAGGTGGTGCTATCCTACATCCACGTTGATGGAGACTTCAACCCACGAAGGGTAACGGTTGTGCGAGTCCACGGAGGGCTCCACCCACAAAGGGTAACCGTTGCGCGAGTCCACGGAGGGCTCCACCCACGAAGGGTCCACGAAGAAGCAACCACCCACAAAGGGCCCACGAAGTAGCAACCTTGTCTATCCCACCATGGCCATCGCCCACGAAGGACTTGCCTCACTAGCGGTAGATCTTCACGAAGTAGGCGATCTCCTTGCCCTTACAAACTCCTTGGTTCAACTCCACAATCTTGTCGGAGGCTCCCAAGTAACACCTAGCCAATCTAGGAGACACCACTCTCCAAGAAGTAACAAATGGTGTGTAGGTAATGAACTCCTTGCTCTTGTGCTTCAAATGATAGTCTCCCCAACACTCAACTCTCTCTCATAGGATTTGGATTTTGTGGAAAGAAGATTTGAGTGGAAAGAAACTTGGGGTAGGCTAGAGATCAAGATTCATATGGTAGGAATGGAATATCTTGGTCTCAACACATGAGTAGGTGGTTCTCTCTCAGAACATATGAGTTGGAATTGTGTATGTGTTCTGATGGCTCTCTCCACGAATGAAGAGGAGGTGGAGGGGTATATATAGCCTCCACACAAAATCCAACCGTTACACACAGTTTTCCAATCTCGGTGGGACCGAATCAACAAACTCGGTCGGACCGAAAAGGTAAACCTAGTGACCGTTAGAGATTTTCGGTGGGACTGACATGCAACTCGGTAGGACCGATGTGGTTAGGGTTTGGGCATAACGTAATCTCGACCGATTACACAAACTCGGTGAGACCGATTTTGGTAATTAGCTAACCAGAGAGTTGGTCAGGCAAACTCAGTGGGACCGATTTGCTCTTTCGGTGAGACCGAAAAGTTACAAAAAGGAAACACTGAATTTACATTGCAATCTCGGTGGGACCGATTCGCTCTTTCGGTGAGACCGAAAAGTTACGAAAGGGAAACAGAGAGTTTGCAATCCCATCTCGGTGAGACCGAGATCCCTATCGGTAGAACCGAATTGCTAGGATTTGGCAGTGGCTTATGACAAGTGAAACTCGGTGGCGCCGGATAGAAAGAATCGGTAGGACCAAGTTTGGCTTAGGGTTTAGGTCATATGTGGATATGGGAAAGTAGTTTAGGGTTTTGGAGCATATCACTAAGCACATGAAGCAAGAGGCTCATTAAGCAACACCTCATCCCTCCTTGATAGTATTGGCTTTTCCTAAAGACTCAATGTGATCTTGGATCACTAAAATATAAAATGAAGAGTCTTGATCTTGAAGCTTGAGCCAATCCTTTGTCCTTAGCATTTTGAGGGTTCCACTTTCACATCCATGCCATGCCAACCATTGAGCTTTCCTGAAATAGTCATCTTGGAATAGAATTAGCTCAATGAGCTATATGTTGTTATGAATTACCAAAACCACCTAGGGATAGTTGCACTTTTAGCAGTGGTTCTCCCTTTGCACACCTAGCCGAACAAAGAGGAACGTAGGAGGCAAGCGCAGGAGCCTGGCAACCCAACTATTGACCGAAGACACAATTCGAAACCGATGCATATATAGCAATATCCGAGAATGTTTTTGCCGAATCTCTAAAGGTGTCCGGCGTTGCACTGCGAGACTTGTGCTGAAAACACACAAATAGTTTAAAAGTGCCCTAAGCTTGGAAAACCAAAAAACATCAGTAAAAACTTGAAGTCCGAACAAGATCAAGTGTTCGGTGCCAATCCGAAAATTGGTCTTAGAAAAAAAGAGTGCTTCTGTCGTGCTTTAACATTACACATCCGATCTCAAGACTTCAAGCGGGTCAGCCTACGGCTGCAGCCTCCTATCCCCAAGGCGGAGTGCTTCTTGTTTGACCAGTTTAGCGAACTAAACTCGAGCGGTCACTAGAGAGAAAATGGGTTATCTGGCTATTGACCACACACTCACGTCGAAAAAGGAGCGATAGAAAAAGACTTTGCAATGACCAAGAAGAAAACACATTTACTATAAAATAGCTCATATAAATTTTAAGAGCCCCCAAGTGACTTGGGTAAAAGATTTTATGTATAATGATTGTATGTACTGAAGTACTTATATCATATCTTTGTTCAACCGAACTTTAAACGCGTCTTAACTGACCGTCGGCTTCTCCCTCTTAGGTCAAGGACCGAAAAGTGTTATGTACTCCACCTGTCGAGAATATCGACAGTGTTTCTGATAACCAGGCAACCGGGCCATAAGGCTATAACAGACAAAGCGCGCTCAGGGAACTTATGCTATATTACAGACGAAGTGTAAGAAGCATCTTCGAAGAAAATAGTACCCCCACCGATACCTTTCTTCGGTGCTCATTATTACTATGATACTTGTGCAATAGATTTTTTGTACTCATGAGTTCCGTTGTGTGCCGACCATGATTGAAAACAATAAGAGCGCTAGCTTTTGGCTTCACCCAGTCTGAGGTCAGAGCTCGGAGGACCCGGTCGTGACAATCGCAGAGGTGCTCCCTTTACTCCCTAGCCGAACAATCGGGAACGTAGGGGTAAGCACAGGAGCCAGGCAACCTAGCTTGCAAATCGCTTAAGTCAATATGGTGCATATTGTGGCGTAATACACGAACAAGGAATGAAGTCGTACAAGTATAATCATATGCAAGAGGAAAATCTTCATAAAGGAAGCCCCTAAATAAACGGGGTATTTGAATATGTGTGTCACAAACAAAGTTTGGACAAGGAAATTTTTTACAAGCAACTTTTTCCCAAAAAAGTATAATGCTTGGTCGAACCGAACACAAGTTAAAAATTAAAACTTTGAGCATGAAAGCGACTTAGCTGGTTAATGTGTTCGACATTGATGACGCGGTCCGAGCTTGATGCGGGACAAGGTTCCATCCCCCAAGCCGGTCCTGAGGTGGCGGAGCGGAGAGCTCGACACGCCGAAGTGGTGACATAGTACGGTCAATGCAGACCGGAAGAGTGATGCCGAAGTCCCCATATCATTTTCCTGTGCACAAAAAGTAGTGCAAACCGGAGATAATAGTAATAATAATAATTAAAAAATCGTTGCATAATAAATAATTTATGCAAAGTGAGTAATAAAAGAAATATGGCCTGGCGCCGAAGTCAATGTCGATGCAGGGCGTCGGCGTGATGCGGTAAAGGCGTGGCAAAGCCTGAATTCACAGGTCGGTCCGAGTTCCGGATGCGGCGTTCGCCGGACTATGTACGGAAACTGACCGAACCACCACGCGACCGTCGTTAATGTGGCCATCATTTGATAGACCTATGTACAGATGATGGACAAACCAGAGTAATAATTCCTTAGGAAAAATAAACCCAAACAAGCAAAAAAATACTAGGATTAATAGCACCTGGTTTATTTGTTGTAGCAATCCGAAGAAAGGTGATTCCCAAAATTGGGACTCGATCCGCACACCCATTGCTTGAATGGCGATAAAGCGACGGTATGGCGATGCTGGCAAAGGTTGGCTCGCCGAGGCAAAGCCCTCGGTCCAGCTAACATGACGGAGCTGGTCGGCTAGTGACGCTGAAGTCTCCGGAGTAGGTTGATGAAGAGATGGCGAAGCCCCCGGTCCAGCCAACATGTCGAAGCCTCGATGTTAGCCGATGAGTCGAAGTAGGTCGGCGTGATGGACACCAGCTTGAAGAAGCAATAGTGCGGCCCTGCCGATGTAGGTCGTGACATGGTCGATGCCGGCTTGATGAAGTGACCGTACGGCGATGCCGGTATGCCCGCTCCGTGTAATCCGTGGGGCGGCGATGTTGGTGATGATTTATCCTTCGCGATGCCGAACTCTTGTTCGGCTTGCCGAGATGATGATCGAAGGAATTGAGCTCAGCTCAATAAAGCAGCGACGTGTGTAGCGCAGGTCGGCAACCGTGGAGCAATACCGCCGGACTAGTTTGACACCAGCGTGATGGTGAAGATTACCTCGAAGGAGGCTTAAAATTTTATGGGTACGTGTTTAAAAACAACGCACAATACCATAGAAGAAAATTCCTTAAAAAAGTTTGTCAAATATCACGTTCATAAACAAACATGAATTCGGGTCGGATCCGTATTCGCGCAGAAAACAGATCCGAAAATTGGTCCACTCATCGGAAGTTTCCCGGAGTTTGAACCGTTGGATCGAGCTAAAATTTGGAGGGGTGGTAGATATGGGATTTCCACAGTAGATGAATGGTTGGATATTCCAAAGGACCCCCGAGCCAGGCTCTGGAGACCACGCCCTACACTCGTCCAGATTTGACAGGGCTCTGGTATATCGTAGATTGTCGGAGATTCCTCCATAGGAACTCAACGAAATTTTCCAGGGTTGTTGTAGACTCAATTCCGCACAATCCCACCAAAGCCATCGTCAAACCGACGCTCGAGGAGGTGGTGACGGTGAATACAAGTTCACTGTCCATAAAAACAGCACGATCGCCCGAGGGCAATGTTGACGTTGAGCCCTCGAGCTCCATGGATGACTCCTCTATGATCATGATAGAGATCGGAGTTGATGTTGAAGAAGGCCCCCGTCCGAACATGATGATCGGAGATGGAGCACGGTCCTCGGTCGAGCCAAGGTAACCAGTGGAGCCGGCGATGAAGATGCCGGCGTCGCAGTTGACCTGCGGGCAAGCCATTGATCCTTTTGCCGATCACACAACGAAACTCTCAATGAAATCACCAATGTCGGTGTCAAAACCGGCGGATCTCGGGTAGGGGATCCCGAACTGTGCGTCTAGGATCGATGGTAACAGGAGGCGGGGGACACGATGTTTACCTAGGTTCGGTCCCTCTTGATGGAGGTAAAACCCTACGTCCTGCTTGATTGATATTGATGATATTAGTAGTACAAGAGTTGATCTACCACGAGATCAGAGAGGCTAAACCCTAGAAGCTAGCCTATGGTATGATTGTTGTATATGATTTATCAACTAGCCTGGCCTCGGTTTATATAATGCACCAGAGGCCTAGGATAACAAGAGTCCTAGCCGAATACGCCGAAGGGGAGGAGTCCTTGTCTTGATCACCAAGTCTTGTGGAATCTTCCATGTATGCGGCAACTGTCCGAACTGGCCCATGAGTATATGGCCGTGGGGGTCCTCGGCCCAATCTAACAGATCGGGAGATGACGTGGTGAGTACCCCCTAGTCCAGGACACCGTCACCTTCTATCACAGATCCGAAGGAAAGACATTCGTTGCTAAGAATGGATCCTTTCTAGAGAAGGAGTTTCTCTCGAAAGAAGTGAGTGGGAGGAAATTAGAACTTGATGAGGTAACTGTACCTGCTCCCTTATTGGAAAGTAGTTCATCACAGAAACCGGTTCCTGTGACATCTACACCAATTAGTGAGGAAGCTAATGATGATGATCATGAAACTTCAGATCAAGTTACTACTGAACCTCGTAGGTCAAGCAGAGTAAGATCCGCACCAGAGTGGTACGGTAATCCTGTTCTGGAGGTCATGTTACTTGACCATGACGAACCTACGAACTATGAGGAAGCGATGATGACCCCAGATTCCGCAAAATGGCTTGAGGCCATGAAATCTGAGATGGGATCCATGTATGAGAACAAAGTGTGGACTTTGGTTGACTTGCCCGATGATCGGCAAGCCATCGAGAATAAATGGATCTTCAAGAAGAAGACATACGCTGACGGTAATGTTACTGTCTACAAAGCTTGACTTGTTGTGAAAGGTTTTCGACAAGTTCAAGGAGTTGACTACGATGAGACCTTCTCACCCGTAGCGATGCTTAAGTCCGTCCGAATCATGTTACCAATTGCCGCATTTTATGATTATGAAATTTGGCAAATGGATGTAAAGACTGCATTCCTGAATGGATTTCTGGAAGAAGAGTTGTATATGATGCAACCTGAAGGTTTTATCGATCCAAAGGGAGCTAACAAAGTGTGCAAGCTCCAGCGATCCATTTATGGACTGGTGCAAGCCTCTCGGAGTTGGAATAAACGTTTTGATAGTGTGATCAAATCATATGGTTTTATATAGACTTTTGGAGAAGCCTGTATTTGCAAGAAAGTGGGTGGGAGCTCTGTAGCATTTCTAATATTATATGTGGATGACATATTGTTGATTGGAAATGATATAGAATTTCTGGATAGCATAAAAGGATACTTGAATAAGAGTTTTTCAATGAAAGACCTCGGTGAAGCTGTTTATATATTGGGCATCAAGATCTATAGAGATAGATCAAGACACTTAATTGGACTTTCACAAAGCACATACCTTGATAATGTTTTGAAGAAGTTCAAAATGGATCAAGCTAAGAAAGGGTTCTTGCCTGTATTACAAGGTGTGAAGTTGAGCAAGACTCAATGCCCGACCACTACAGAAGATAGAGAGAAAATGAGAAGTGTTCCCTATGCTTCAGCCATAGGCTCTATCATGTATGCAATGCTGTGTACCAGACCTGATGTGTGCCTTGCCATTAGTCTAGCAGGGAGGTACCAAAGTAATCCAGGAGTGGATCACTGGACAGCGGTCAAGAACATCCTGAAGTACCTAAAAAGGACCAAGGATATGTTTCTCGTTTATGGAGGTGACAAAGAGCTCATCGTAAATGGTTACGTCGACACAAGCTTTGACATTGATCCGGACGATTCTAAATCGCAAACCGGATACGTGTTTATATTAAACGGTGGAGCTGTCAGTTGGAGCAGTTCTAAACAGAGCGTCGTGGCGGGATCTACATGTGAAGCGGAGTACATTGCTGCTTCGGAAGCAGCGAATGAAGGAGTCTGGATGAAGGAGTTCATATCCGACCTAGGTGTCATACCTAGTGCATCGGGTCCAATGAAAATCTTTTGTGACAATACTGGTGCAATTGCCTTGGCAAAGGAATCCAGATTTCACAAGAGAACCAAGCACATCAAGAGACGCTTCAACTCCATCCGGGATCAAGTCCAGGTGGGAGACATAGAGATTTGCAAGATACATACGGATCTAAATGTTGTAGACCCGTTGACTAAGCCTCTTCCACGAGCAAAACATGATCAATACCAAGGCTCCATGGGTGTTAGAATCATTACTGTGTAATCTAGATTATTGACTCTAGTGCAAGTGGGAGACTAAAGGAAATATGCCCTAGAGGCAATAATAAAGTTATTATTTATTTCCTTATTTCATGATAAATATTTATTATTCATGCTAGAATTGTATTAACTGGAAACATAATACATGTGTGAATACATAGACAAACATAGTGTCACTAGTATGCCTCTACTTGACTAGCTCATTGATCAAAGATGGTTAAGTTTCCTAAACCATAGACATGAGTTGTAATTTGATCAATGGGATCACATCATTAGGAGAATGATGTGATTAACTTGACCCATTCCGTTAGCTTAGCACTTGATCGTTTTTGTTTAATGCTATTGCTTTCTTCATGACTTATACATGTTCTTATGACTATGAGATTATGCAACTCCCGAATACCAGAGGAACACTTTGTGTGCTACCAAACGTCACAACGTAAATGGGTGATTATAAAGGTGCTCTACAAGTGTCTCTGATGGTACTTGTTGAGTTGGCATAGATCAAGATTAGGATTTGTCACTCCGATTGTCGGAGAGGTATCTCTGGGCCCTCTCGGCAATACACATCACTATAAAGCCTTGCAAGCAATACAACTAATGAGTTAGTTGTGGGATAGTGCATTACGGAACGAGTAAAGAGACTTGCCGGTAACGAGATTGAACTAGGTATTGGGATACTGACGTTCGAATCTCGGGCAAGTAACATACCGATGACAAAGAGAACAACGTATAGTGTTATGCGGTTTGACCGATAAAGATCTTCGTAGAATATGTAGGAACCAATATGAGCATCCAGGTTCCGCTATTGGTTATTGACCGGAGACATGTCTCGGTCATGTCTACATAGTTCTCGAACCCGTAGGGTCCACACACTTAAAGTTCTGTGACGATCGGTTTTATGAGTTTATATGTTTCGATGTAGGTAGTTCGGAGTCCCGGATATGATCACGGACATGACGAGGAGTCTCGTAATGGTCGAGACATAAAGATTGATATTTGGTTAATTTTTTTGAAATTACTACGTGTGTATGAATTGTTTTGAAATTACTACGTTCCCCAACATTTTTATGCTTTTAATTAGTGTTTGTACCAAGTAGAACATTGGGAAGACTTGGGGAAAGTCTTTGCGATCTTGCTGTAAAAAACGAAAACTTTAGCGCTCACGAGATTTGCTGCCATTTTTTATTGGAGAGTGATATTTAGTTAATTATTTTTGCAGATGATTAATAGATAAATTAATCATGTCCAGCAATTTATTTTAGAATTTTTGGGGTTCCAGAAGTATTCGAAACCTACAGATTACTACAGGCTGTTCTGTTTTTGACAGATTCTGTTTTTCGTGTGTTGTTTGCTTATTTTGATGAATCTATGGCTAGTAATAGAGTTTATGAACCATAGAAAATTTGGAATACAGTAGGTTTAACACCAATATAAATAAATAATAAGTTAATTACAGTACCTTGAAGTGGTGGTTTGTTTTCTTTTAGTAACGGAGTTCACGAAGATTTTCTTTTAAGTTTTGTGTTGTGAAGTTTTCCAGTTTTGGGTAAAGATTTGATGGATTATGGAAAAAGGAGTGTCAAGAGCCTAAGCTTGGGGATGAGCAAGGCACCCAAGGTAAAATTCAAGGACAACCAAAAGCCTAAGCTTGGGGATTCCTCGGAAGGCATCCCCTCTTTCGTCTTCGTTCATCGGTAACCTTACTTGGAGCTATATTTTTATTCGCCACATGATGTGTATTTTGCTTGGAGCGTCTTGTATGATTTGAGTGTTTGCTTTTTAGTTTACCACAATCATCCTTGCTTTACACACCTTTTGGTAGATACATACATGAATTAGAATTTATTAGAATACTCTATGTGCTTCACTTATATCTTTTGAGTTGGATAATTTTTGCTCTAGTGCTTCGCTTATATCTTTTAGAGCACGGCAATTGTTTTATTTTATAGAAATAATTGATCTCTCATGCTTCACTTATATCATTTTGAGAGTCCTTTAGAACAGCATGGTAATTCACTTTGGTTATAAAATTTTAAATGCTAAGAGAAGTTGGATGCTTGATAGATTGTTTTGAGATATAAAGGTGGTAATATTAGAGGTGTGCTAGTTGAGTAATTGTGAAATTGATGAATACTTGTGTTGAAGTTGGAAAGTCCCGTAGCATGCACGTATGGAAAATGTTATGTGACAAATTTGAAGCATGAGGTGTTCTTTGATTTCTTTCCTTATGAGTGGCGGTCGGGGACGAGCGATGGTCTTTTCCAACCAATCTATCCCCCTAGGAGCATGCGCATATTTCTTGGTTTTGATGACTTGTAGATTTTTGCAATAAGTATGTTAGTTCTTTATGACTAATGTTGAGTCCATGGATTATACGCACTCTCACCCTTCCATCATTGCTAGCCTCTTCGGTACCGTGCATTGCCCTTTCTCACCTTGAGAGTTGGTGCAAACTTCGCCGATGCATCCAAACCCCGTGATATGATACGCTCTATCACACAGAAGCCTCCTTATATCTTCCTCAAAACAGCCACCATACCTACCTATTATGGCATTTCCATAGCCATTCCGAGATATATTGCCATGCAACTTTCCACCGTTCCATTTATTATGACACGCATCATCATTGGCATATTGCTTTGCATGATCATGTAGTTGACATCGTATTTGTGGCAAAGCCACTGTCGGTGTCAAAACCGGCGGATCTCAGGTAGGGGGTCCCGAACTGTGCGTCTAGGCTGGATGGTAACAGGAGACAAGGGACACGAAGTTTTACCCAGGTTCGGGCCCTCTCGATGGAGGTAAAACCCTACGTCCTGCTTGATTAATATTGATGATATGGGTAGTACAAGAGTAGATATACCACGAGATCGAGGAGGCTAAACCCTAGAAGCTAGCCTATGGTATGATTGTTGATGTCTATGTTGTCCTACGGACTAAAACCCTCCGGTTTATATAGACACCGGGTGGGGTTAGGGTTACATAGAGTCGGTTACAATGGTAAGAGATCTTCATATCCGTATCGCCAAGCTTGCCTTCCACGCCAAGGAAAGTCCCTTCCGGACACGAGACAGAGTCTTTAATCTTGCATCTTCATAGTCCAGGAGTCCGGCTGAAGGTATAGTCCGGCCATCCGAACACCCCCTAATCCAGGACTCCCTCAGTAGCCCCTGAACCAGGCTTCAATGACGACGAGTCCGGCGCGCATATTGTCTTCGGCATTGCAAGGCGGGTTCCTCCTCCAAGTACTTCATAGAAGATTTTAAACACAAAGATAGTGTCCGGCTCTGAAACATAAGTTTCCACATATTGCCATAGAGAGAATAACATTTACACAAATCTAATCTGCTGACGTATTCTGTAGTGTGACATCACACCACGGCCAAGCTTTTATTCGAACCGTTTTACTGTCCCATCTTAGCGCGTTATGCGAGGCGGTTTCCTTGGCACGTCTTGTTAAAGCAGAGATCGTGTCCCCTTATCCCGGGATTCTCATCAATACGAGTGTGGGTAACCCAACCGCGTCTAGGACTCCTAGATTATAGGCAAGTCCAAACGGACACGGAGAGGACGCTTGATATTCACCCTCTTTAAAAAGGGGACAAGGCTTCTATTTTTCCCTCCCGTGCTCAATCGAAACCTTCCCCCACCTCAAGCTCAAACGCCCGAAGTTCAGGTCAGGTGCTCCGAACCTCCAGTCATGTCCGGATCTAGCCTTCAAGGCCGATGGATGCCTTCCTCCGTCACGGAAGAATACATCAAGAAGTTGAGGGAAGCCAGATATCTGACCGCCGAGATTTTGCATCGGCTGCCTCCCCGGGGGTAGGCCGTGCCCACCCCCGAACCCAACGAGAACGTCGTGTTCGTTCCCCACTTCCTCTGAGGTCTAGGTCTTGCCCTAGATCCTTTCGTCAGGGGTTTGATGTTTTACTATGGGCTAGATTTTCATGATCTAGCTCCAGACTCCTTTCTTCATATCACGACATTCATTATCGTGTGCGAGGCCTTCCTCCGGGTTACCCCTCACTTTGGCCTATGGCTCAAGACCTTTGAAGTGAAGCCGAAGCTGGTCGAGGGGGAGCATGCAGCGTGTGGAGGTGCCTTAATACGCAAGATGACAGGAGCTCCGTGGCCCAAAGGTTCCATCCCAGAGGTGTCTGAATTGTGGCAACAGGAGTGGTTCTACATCACGGCTCCTAGAAGTGCCAAGTGGGCGGCCCCCTGTTTTCCGCTCGGGCCCCCCACGACAACTGATGTCATGGATCAGCAGAGGTGTGAGCTGGGGGCCAGCTAAGGACGTGCCTATACTGCAAGGCCGCATTTGAGATCTCTTCAACGGAGATTTCAGTTTGATTGCGGTGATACAAGTTATGCTGGTTCGTCAAGTCCAGCCTTGCAAACGCCAGCCTCTTCGCCTGTGGGAGTTCAATCCTGAGGGACCGCATGCCATTCAAAATTTTCTCGGCCTGACGTATGAGGAGATGTACAAGTCATTCTTCGGACCTCAAACGGAGTGTCCGGAAATCACCGAGGATGTGGGCCTCAGTAGCAACCGCACCGCCGAACAGGTAAGGCATCTTGCGGCCGAACATACTTTCTCTACTTTGTTACGAAGTTATCTCTAAGAGTTTGCTCTTTGACCAGGACTGGCTAACAAAGGCGAAGTTGATTCGGTGTTCGGCCCCCCTCCCTGAGGGTTTGGAAAATCCGGTATTGGAAAAGATGCTCCAGACCGCACCTCTCCCGGAGCCCTTGAAGGAACATACTGTGGAGGATAATGCGGGCGGTCGCAGGCTCCCAACGCTGCCCACTCTAACCAAGGGAGCGAGCGTCTTCATGAAGGAAGGCGACCAGAAGAGGAAAAGGACTGCGCCCGGGGATTCGGAAGCGAAGCTTCCAAACAGGAGAAGAAGTCTCCCACGAAGGGTCCTACCTCAGGGGGACCTATTGCCGTACAAAGCCCGCGGGGGGATCAATTCTCCCACGAGTCGTAAGTGACCCGAAATACCTTTAATTGTACAGATATGCCATTTTTCGTCTGAAAAATAACCACCGCATATATTTTGCAGTTCGGGCCTTAGCCCCTCTCAAATGAGCTCATCTTTGGGGGATCTTCTTCCAGAGATGATGGAGAGCGAGACGCCTCCTCCGGACTCCTCTGCTCCAGAAGCGGGCGACCCTAAAGTGTCGTCGCGGAGGGCCTCTCCGAGCCCGGTGAGGCCAGAAGATAATCCCATTGACCCCCGAAGCTCCCAATATCCAGCTCCCGAAGAGAGCAGACAAAAGAGTCCGGCACCGTCTAGTGTGCGATCGGATGTTCTGAGGGAGTTGATGGAGCGAGCAGCCATCTCAGATGAACACCGTGTGCTAATGAACACGGTGATGGAGAGAATATCGTCTGCCGAAAGCGGATTGCATGAAGCTTTTACGAGTCTACTGACAGGCTTTGAGGTACGTAAAAGAATGTATAATAACCCTGCACATGTTAGGTGTGCTCTGTGTAGATAGTAGCCCCTGAGACTGGTTGTCTTCGGAAACGACGACGAATAAAGGATCATATTCCCAGGAAATAACCATACTGCCTTTATGTGCAGGTGATGGAAGCTCCGGTGGCTAGCCAGACTAGCGAGTTTGCCCATTTAGAACGGCAGTTGGATGCGGCAGACGCCGACATCGAGCTTGTTAACAAAAGGCTTGACAAGGCACAGGGTAAGTACCAATATCTGGTAAACGCCACATAGGAAGAGCAACATGATGCCAGTATCTTAAATATGTTGTGACTGCAGATGGAGCTGCCACTGATGAAGCCTTGCGGGCAGAACTTGCCCGAGCCAAGGAACAAGCAAGATTAGGTAATGCGGCTGCTGTGAAGGCGGCCGAAGAGTTGCAAGCCGAGAAGGTTGCGCATGGCGAGACCCGAGAGAAGATGGCCAAGATGGCTGTGGAATTAAAAGCTTCCGCCGAGCGGTGCCGGGTTCTTGAAAAGGAAAACCAAGCGAAGGCTTCGGACCTTGAGAAGGCTGCTGCAACGAAAAAGGATCTCCGTTCTGCTATGAGGGCGAAAAAGGAGGAGCTGCGGGAAGCCGGGGATATTGTAGCTGGGAAATCCTTTATGTTGCGGAGGAAATTCGGAGATCCACGGTATGCTCCTCTGGATCGGCTGTGGAGTTCGGAGGATGTGTATATGGATTTGGCGGCGAACGCTGCCGATGCGGCCAAGTACTTCCAGGGTCAGACAAACCGTGGAGTAGACCAGCTGTTTTGGAGACAATTCCATTCCCCCGAGCGTCCACTTTCATTGACTGACCAATTAGCCGAATGGGCCGAACTGAATAGGTTGTCCGGACTCTCCATGAGGTCTGTTGTGGATCAGTTATGGCCGAAAAGGTCAAAACCGAACAGCTATTTCAGCTTGGTGCAGCAGTTCCTTGACGTGGTGTCGCGCATTAATGCGATGAAGAGGTCGGCGTGCATAGAGGGCGCACGGATGGCCT
Organism: Triticum urartu; assembly: GCF_003073215.2. NCBI lineage: Eukaryota > Viridiplantae > Streptophyta > Magnoliopsida > Poales > Poaceae > Triticum > Triticum urartu. The sequence continues at coordinate 200,248,371 of NC_053028.1, read as the reverse complement.
TTGCCCATGTTAAGGCATACTGGGCGGAGATAGATGCTACCAATGTTGCAGCGCGGGATTCGGCTATAGGTCGGAAGGCTGCTGAGCACTATTTTGAAGAAGTTCTTGAGGGTGCCCGCTTGATAGAGACCCAGTGCTCAAAAAATATTATGTTTGAGTGATATGTAATCTCATTTTAAGCGAAATGCTTTTATAACATTTTTATAAGGCTCTTTTTATACTTTTGCCTGAAAGTGATATGATGCCTCCTAGGCGGCCGTTTATGTATACATGTGTATAACCTGAAAGATTGCAGTCGTTGGCTTCAGCCCCCATGCAAATAATACGGAGGTGCTCGCAAAAACACGCGTTCACACTTAATCCAACGTCTTGGTCCTATTAAGGAGGTGATAGCGGAGCGAGCGAGGCAACCGGACTATAATGCTTTAGCACTTTCACTTAGCCATAGGAGTTTGACAGTGGGGCTACTAGATAGCCCCTGGTGGCTCCGCACTCTCCCGGTTCCGGGGTGCGTACATGCCTGGCCAGAAAACGGCCCTTCGTTAAGGCGGAGGAATTCTAACATTCCCACAGGTCATCGAGTGGTTGACCAGTCTCACGCCATATCATGACAGTCAATTTTCGGCTTTCTTTACTGAGGTGCTCGTCCGGATGAACCAGGGCACAATCGCAGTAGTTCTCCTGGTGCTACCTTAGCCGGCAAAGCGGAACGTAAGGCACCAAAACATAGGAGCCGGGCAAACCCAACATTTGACCAAAGACAATGATTCGGAGCTGATGCATATAGGGCCAAACTCGCGACGCCGGACACTCCCTAAGGTATTCTATCTTTGTGGTATAAACCGGGCCTAAATAATGGCCTTTGTAAGAAGCCCCTTGTGTCCAGGTATGTGCATTGTTCTGGCGTGGCCACATGCCAAGACGTCAGCATCCTTCTCAACGGTGGATATGTATCAACAAGAGACAGTAAAAAAGGTTTACGCAGGGTCTTAATCTAAAAAGAATCCTTGGAGCGGGTCCCTGCTACACGTCTACACCTGTGTCTCCATTGTGCCGTATCCTGGACGGGTGTAGTACGATGATCGTCTATAAAAGAGAGGAAGTTAAGTGAAAAGGTTGTCGTGCAAAAAGGATAGTTTTTAAAGAAACCATGTGTAATGCAAGATGATAAGAAATTGCCACTTGTCTGCGCGCATTGAGCCCCTTGTTTCTGCTTTTTCAGGCTCCTCGCAGTGGCAACAAGCCTTTTACGGGCAGTCTGTTGCTCCAGGTGTTTGTCCGGCGTTATGTCATCCGGACCATTATCCTTGATAGGATTTGTTTGTTCGGTTTGATTATCCGGACTGCCGTTGTCCGGCAGCGGTTCACCCTGCTCTAGCGCTGGGTCTGCGCGATCGCTATTTCTGTCGAGGCGGGATTTGGGGCGGCGCTTGCGTCGCCATTTTGACTGCTTTTCGAGGGAACAAGCCTTCGGTGCGTCCTTCCGCTCCTCGTCGTCATCTTTTGGTGCGTCCACCATATATACGTCATATGACGAGGTGGCATTCCGGGGCCCAATAAGCGCCGGTTCTTCATCATCTCCTTCATCGGCGTCCATACTGTCGATATCTTCGGAGTCGAAGTCGGGCATGTCGGTTAAATCGTCGACAGTGGCTACAAAGTGGGTGGTGGGTGGGCTTTGATTTTCTTCATCGTCCGTACCCCAACCTTGCTGACCGTAGTTCGGCCAGGGCTCTCCTGATAAAGAGAGAGACTTCAGTGACTTCAGGATATCGCCGAAAGGCGAGTGCTGAAAGATGTCCGCGGCGGTGAACTCCATGATCGGTGTCCAATCGGATTCGATTGGCAGGGGCGCAGAGGGTTCGGAGTCCGGAGAGGAGTCCGGCTCCTTGGAGTCACGAGTCTCGCAGAGTACGGGGCTGGTGTTTGGCTCTATCACCGTCGGGGTTGCAGCCCCCGAGGTGGCGTCCAACCGCCCATCCTCGATCGGCGCAGTTGGCTCCGAATTAAGGGTCGGAGTCGATGCGGATGCGGCCTCCAGGGCACTGTTCGGCGGCAGAGCTAGATCATGCTCGTCGTGACAGTGCAGCGCGCTCGACAGTGGCTCGAATCCGTCGAAGATCAAGTCCCTGCGGATGTCAGCCGTGTAGTTTAAATTTCCGAATCTGACCTGACGGCCAGGGGCATAGCTTTCGATCTGCTCCAGATGGCCAAGTGAATTGGCCCGCAGTGCGAAGCCGCCGAAGACGAAGATCTGTCCAGGGGGAAGGTCTCACCCCGGACTGCATCGCTATCGATGATTGTAGGAGCCATCGAGCCTGACGGCGACGACACAGAGGAACTCTCAATGAAAGCACCAATGTCGGTGTCAAAACCGGCGAATCTCGGGTAGGGGGTCCCGAACTGTGCGTCTAGGCTGGATGGTAACAGGAGACAAGGGACACGAAGTTTTACCCAGGTTCGGGCCCTCTCGATGGAGGTAAAACCCTACGTCATGCTTGATTAATATTGATGATATGGGTAGTACAAGAGTAGATCTACCACGAGATCGAGGAGGCTAAACCCTAGAAGCTAGCCTATGGTATGATTGTTGATGTGTATGTTGTCCTACGGACTAAAACCCTCCGGTTTATATAGACACTAGGTAGGGTTAGGGTTACATAGAGTCGGTTACAATGGTAAGAGATCTTCATATCCGTATCGCCAAGCTTGCCTTCCACGCCAAGGAAAGTCCCTTCCGGACACGGGGCGGAGTCTTTAATCTTGCATCTTCATAGTCCAGGAGTCCGGCTGAAGGTATAGTCTGGCCGTCCGGACACCCCCTAATCCAGGACTCCCTCAGCCACCATGCTTAATTTTTCATACATGTCACTCTTGATTCATCGCAATCCCGGTACACCGTTGGAGGCATTCACATAGTCATATTTTGTTCTAATTATCGAGTTGTAATTCTTGAGTTGTAAGTAAATAAAAGTGTGATGATCATCATTAGAGCATTGTCCCATGTGAGGAAAGGATGATGGAGACTATGATTCCCCCACAAGTCGGGATGAGACTCCGTACTAAAAAAAGAGGCCATAAAAAAGAAGAGAAAAGAAGGCCCAAATAAAAAAATGAGAGAAAAAGAGAGAAGGGACAATGTTACTATCCTTTTTCCACACTTGTGCTTCAAAGTAGCACCATGCTCTTCATGATAGAGAGTTTCTTATTTTGTCACTTTCATATACTAGCGGGAATTTTTCATTATAAAACTTGGCTTGTATATTCCAATGATGGGCTCCCTCAAATGCCCTAGGTCTTCGTGAGCAAGCAAGTTGGATGCACACCCACTTAGTTTCTTTGAAGAGCTTTCATATATTTATAGCTCTAGTGCATCTATTGCATGGCAATCCCTACTCCTTGCATTGACATCAATCGGTGGGCATCTCCATAGCCCATTGATTAGCCGCGTCAATTTGAGACTTTCTCCCTTTTGGTATTCTAACACAACCTCAATCATCATATTCTATTCCACCCATAGTGCCATGTCCATGGCTCGCGCCCATATATTGCTTAAAAGTTGAGAGAGTTTGAAAAGGCTAAGTATGAAACAATTGCTTGGCTTGTCATCGGGGTTGTGCATGATGGGAGCATTTTGTGTGACGAAAATGAAGCATGGCCAAACTATATGACTTTGTAGGGATAAGTTTTCTTTGGCTATGGTATTTTGATAAGACATAATTGCTTGATTAGCATACTTGGAGTATTACTATTTTTATGTCAACAATAAACTTTTATCTTGAATCTTTCGGATCTGAACATTCATGCCACAATAGAGAAAAATACATTGAAGAACATGCTACAAAGCATTCCACATCAAAAATTCCGTTTTATCATTTACCTACTCGAGGACGAGCAGGAATTAAGCTTGAGGATGCTGATACGTCTCCAACGTATCTATAATTTTTTATTGTTCCATGATATTATATTATCTATTTTGGATGTTAATGGGCTTTATTTTATACTTTTATATTATTTTTGGGACTAACCTATTAACCCAAGGCCCAGTGCAAATTGCTGTTTTTTTTGCCTATTTCAGTGTTTCACAGAAAAGGAATATCAAACGGAGTCCAAACGGAATGAAATCTTCGGGAGCGTGATTTTTGGAACAAACGTGATCGAGAGGACTTGGGGTGGACGTCAAGAAACGGACGAGGAGTCCACGAGGCAGGGGGCGCGCCTACCCCCTGGGCGCGCCCTCCCCCCTTGTGGGCCCCTCGTGGCTCAACCGACCTACTTCTTCCTCCTATATATGTTCACATACCCCGAAAACATCCAGGAGCACCATGAAACCATATTTCCACCGCCGCAACCTTCTGTACCCAAGAGATCCCATCTTGGGGCCTTTTTCGGAGCTCCGTCAGAGGGGGCATTGATCACGGAGGGCCTCTACATCAACTCCATGGCCCCTCCGATGATGTGTGAGTAGTTTACTTCAGACCTTCGGGTCCATAGCTAGTAGCTAGATGGCTTCTCTCTCTTTGGATCTCAATACAAAGTTCTCCTCGATCTTCTTGGAGATCTATTCGATGTAACTCTTTTTTTGGTGTGTTTGTCAAGATCCGATGAATTGTGGGTTTATGATCAAGTCTATCTATGAACAATATTTGATTCTTCTCTGAAATCTTTTATGAATGATTGGTTATCTTTGCAAGTCTCTTCGAATTATCAGTTTGATTTGGCCTACTAGATTGATATTTCTTGCAATGGGAGAAGTGCTTAGCTTTGGGTTCAATCTTGCGGTGCTCGATCCTAGTGACAGAAAGGGAAACGACATGTATTGTATTGTTGCCATCGAGGATAAAAAGATGGGGTTTATATCATATTGCTTGAGTTTATCCCTCTACATCATGTCATCTTACCTAAGGCGTTACTCTGTTCTTATGAACTAAATACTCTAGATGCATGCTGGATAGCGGTCGATGTGTGGAGTAATAGTAGTAGATGCAGGTAGGAGTCAGTCTACTTGTCATGGACGTGATGCCTATATACATGATCATGCCTAGATATTCTCATAATTATTCGCTTTTATATCAATTGCTCGACAGTAATTTGTTCACCCACCGTAATACTTATGCTATCTTGAGAGAAGCCACTAGTGAAACCTATGGCCCCCGGGTCTATCTTCCATCATATAAGTTTCCAATCTATTTTATTTTGCAATCTTTCCTCTCAATCTATATCATAAAAATACCAAAAATATTTATCTTATCATTACCATCTCTATCAGATCTCACTCTCGTAAGTGACCGTGAAGGGATTGACAACCTTTTTGTCGCGTTGGTTGTGAGATTCTTATTTGTTTGTGTAGGTACGAGGGACTTGCGTGTGGCCTCCTACTGGATTGATACCTTGGTTCTCAAAAATTGAGGGAAATACTTACGCTACTTTGCTGCATCACCCTTTCCTCTTCAAGGGAAAACCAATGCAGTGCTCAAGAGGTAGCAGTGGTCGTTACATTGCCACACCATCGAGTGCATCGGCGACGATGATCACAGACGTGGCGTCGTGATTGTTTTTCTGGGCCAAGGTCATAGGGCTATGGCCGAGGCTTGCTTCACGGCGGTCAGCAGCAGGCAATGGATCCCCCTCCCCCGGTCCACCAAGATTGGCTAGGGACGCAAGTGTGGTTGGTTCCTACCGTGGAGACGCTGACCCAGACCCAGTTCCTGATGCTAGGCTAGCAGTGGATGTGATAACTATGCTTCTTCTACTACGGTTCAGTCAGTTGCCATTGAATACTTATATCATGTATGTCTCATCCCTGGATGCAACCAAAAGGTTATTCGTCTATGCTTTGAAACAGTAAGAAACATAGCTAATTATTCACCTTTCAGGGTATATCTTTTATAATATTCCTTATATTCCACAAGTTCTGGAGCTATTGAGTAAGCATAAATTGGTTGAACAAATTGAGGGTGCTCATGAAATTTTCTTTGAAGTTCATCAAATCCCTTTGACAATGGTTAAAACAGATTGGCTTTAACTATTTATCAACTGATCTCGAAGCCATTGGTTAGTTACTGAATAATAATTGACATGTTTTTTGTATACCTCTTTCTTTCTTGGTTCTTATTTAGTTGTTTTCAGTAGGATCAAAGTGGATTTGGAGCAGGATGACGACGTAACATACTGGTGACGCAATGACCAAAGAGGTTCTCATTTAGTTATATTCTGTAGAATCGAAGTGGAAGGGCTTGTGGAGGAGAAGATGTGATGACAACGATGCACCAAAAGTCTTAGGGTATCTCTAACACCGACCTTCAAACTGCCAGCAACCCTTCCGATGTGTTCTTCCATCGGACGCGGTCCTGTATCGGTCCGCAGGCCAGTCCGGACACGCTTTTCCCCGCAAACGGAGACAAAGTGGGAGGGGGGCCTTTGCGAGCGTACGGCTACCATGCCCGCTCTTGACTATCCTGACTCACCCAAACCCTCTTCACTTGCTCGTGTGCGTTCCCGACGGACGCCAGATGTCCTGCATTCATGCCACTGTAGAGCGGCCGCTTCGCAATGACGCAGGCCCAAAGCGGATGCGGCATTTCACTGGCACCGACGTTGGAATGGCGCGTGCATTATTTCATGTCCATATGCCCCCTTTTCTTATTATTTTTAGTACAATGAGGTGCCTTATATCTCACATCTTTTATGGTGTTTCACTTTAGACGGCGTACATAGTAAGAGTGAGACAACAAAATGATGACATAGAAGCTACATGTAGAGTCAAGGGGAACGATTGAGAGGATAAATAATGTATGGGAAGCAAGGGGCAATGATTGAGATGCTAAATGATGTATGGGAAGAGAATGTGATGGACAACAAATTCAATGAAAAAGAGCAGCTAAAGTGATGCATGGTGTTTATTGGAATAGCGAGAAGAAATGATTGTTGGCCCGTGGCAATGCACGGGCAGTCAATTAGTATAATTTATTATAGTGTGGCTCTATATCTTTCGGTGAGCATTAAATTTCACATAAACTATCATTGTGTTTTCTCATATAATTCTAACAAAATTTAAATACACTTTAATTATATTTCCGTTGCAACGTATGGTCATTTGTTCTGGTACAAACTAAAGCATCGTAGCTCAATTTTATATAAAAAGTTGCTTACCACACATACCACGTGGTGATATGCTTTGATCTTGATTATACTTTCGGCTAAGAACCAGCTGCCCCGCAGCGCCGATAAGTTTTTACGGTAGCTGAACCGATTTTCCCTTTGACTTTTTGACTGCTCGTTGGCGTTCAAGTTGACCGTCATCTCTTTTTCAAAAAAAAAGGTTGACCATCATCTCAGGAATCAAACACCTTTTGGAATTCCATAAATTTTCGTTATGTGAGAATAAAATAGGATTTTTGGCTACCTGACCGTAAACCTCCCGCAACCGTCTGGATCGCGTTGTGTGAACCGCGAAAGTCATCCAACGTCGACTTGTATCGGTTCGCAGGGTGGTCTGGATGCGATTTCTCCCGTAAACCGGAAAAAAAAATGGGGAAGGTTTGTGGGAGTCCGAACCGATCCCAAACCCGTTTCTGACCGCCCTAACCCACCAAAGACCCGTCACCCGACCCTCCCGCGCTTTCCTTCCGATGCACGCGTCATTTATCACGCCGTATTCATGCCGGCCCAGAGCACAAGGAGGCCGGCAATGATGTCGTGATGTGACCGAAAGGAGGGAGGGAGGGCGGCGCTGACCAACGCGACCTCTTGGCACCCGCCGCTTCAATGCGGTAATCTAGTATAGGGTTTATTCTAGTTTCTTTAGTTAAATGGTCGAAATATCGACCTTTTATGTAAATTATATCCGAACTTGAATGTAATCCATCTGGTTTGATTGAATTTTGCTTGGTTGGTTTGAATTGTTGACCGGATGTATACGGTTAAGGTTGGATGATTGTCTCCTGTATCTATGTCCGCGGACTGGTCCTCCCTATCCGCAGACGAATGCGGGAGAAGTTTTGTGGGTTACCGTCCCTAACCATGGAAGAACGGAGGGTAGGACTGCCTGTTGGTTATGTCGTATTGAGCTGCTATGGCCAGCTGATTGTAGTCCTCTCATGAATGAATAAAATCCACGGTTTCTGTGAAAAAAATGACAGTCCTTCTATTGTTGGCTTCATTGCTTGTGATAATTGCAAAGCAGATATTTATGTATTGTTTGTATAAAAATGATTCGATTTAGTTTGCCAAATTCAAAATGTGTTATTTCTGTGAAATGGGACCGGGCAGGTTGCCTCCCTGTGTCTGAAAAAACTTCTAAAATGTTCTCAGCCAGCTTACTTAATTCGGTGTTTGAGCAAATGTGGATTGCACACTGGCTTTATTTCTAGGTGGTACTTTAGAATGTTTGAGAATTGGCCCATGTCGTTGGTAAAATAGTAGCAGTACAGATTCTAGAAGAGAGTGTTTGTGTTGGTCAATTGGACATTTGCCGCGGTGGTATGGTGTTTGACAAAATGGAAGTCTTCGACTATTTATAGGGGAAATTCAATTTGGCTCCTCCCAGGGCCAATTTTTTTCGAATGTGAAAAAAATTGTGACAGTCTTTTTTTGTGATATTTGTCACATACAAATGCTCCCTGTAAATTTTGAGGCAAAAATGTTAAGCATTTTGGCCCGTGCAAAAAAACAAATTGAAGACCAAATGTCATCCTAAAATGTCACCCTAAATTTGTTTTTCACCGGCGAAATGCCGCTGCTCCGTTCCGCATCAAAATTATTAAGCATGCTTCTGACACCAACATGATCATCTATAAAAAAATCAGAATTTTCATGAGCATTTACTTTTTTTCCCGGGTACTGTTCACATGGAAGCATGTGCTCCCCGGAGCCAAAACGCCGGTCCCCACTTTATAGGTCATAGTCCTAAGCTATCAACTTGCCCTGTAAGAGCATTTACAGCCGGGCATCTCAAACCCGCCTCAAACTTTCGGGCAGATGGTGTTAGTGACTGGTTAGAAAAAACCGACCCAAACGGGCGTCTTAAACAAGTCTCAAACACCCGGACTGATCGGCCCTCATATCCATCCAAATGTAGGGTGGATATGGGAATCCTCAGGCGCGATCGGGCGCGTCCACCACGTCAGACTAACAGCCCAACCCCACAAAAGGTGAACCAAATCCCCCTAACCTACCGATTTTTGCTTCTCCGCGCCACGTCTGCAGCTCTGCCGCCACCCTTGACTGTACCTTGCCTGTTCGACATATTGTGAGTCAAAAAGAGCCGTGCAAACATCAATGTTCCATTTATGAAGGGATATAGACCATGATTATTAATTTTCTCTGTGATAAGCAGAGAAGATTAATATCGACAGTCTATCTCCTTAACAAATGGTGCAATGATGACTGAAGCTTATCGTTTCTGGATGATCCGCTATTTAAGCCGGTCGACTCGCTCCTCAGCCGGCGAGGTGGGACTAAACATCCGAAACCCGCCGGCTAAATATGGATGTGAAAATCTTAAGTGAGCAATTTTATTCGGTGTTTTGAACAACCCTGCCGGTCCAACATGGACTAACATCCGAAATGATCGACGTGCATATGTTTGCATGTATTAGCTGTTTTGGAAGTATGGTTTGTGGTTGTAAATGGAAAAAATTGAGGCCCGCCCGATCACTGTCCACGGGCGCGTACGAGCGTCTGCGGACGTTTGAGAGACCAAATTTACAGGTTGATGATGTTGATGCTCTAAGTTGTTTCTGCTAGCTGTAGCATGTGGATGAATGGGCCTTTGACTACTTTACAGAACTGCTTGGATATATTTGCATATATTAGCTGAAATGATCCGGAATGAATCTCTGTGCTTACAGTGTTAGTCCCTGACTATACTAACATACATAGTATATTATAACTATTAGAAATAACCCTCAGGTTAAATATTGATAGGGAACGAAGCATGAAATCCAAAATTTTTGCTACGAACACCGAAGATCTAATCTAGGAGATGTATAGCAACGAGAGGGGAGTGGTGTCTACATACCCTTGTAGACCGAAAGCATTAAGGATCTAGAGATCGTGGTTGGCGTAGTCGTACTGGCGTCGCGATCCAATCCGATCCAAGTACCGCACGTGCGGCACCTCCGAGGTTAGCACACGTTCGGCTCGGCGGCGTCCTCTCCTTCTTGATCTAGCAAGGGAGGGAGAGGAGATAGATGAGATATGAACCAACACGATGGTGTGGTGGTGGCGGCAGTGGAACTCCGGCAAGGCTTTGCGAAGTGCTGATGGAACATGGAGGAGGAGTAATGGGAGGGAGACGGGCAAGCCCGGAAGGATTTTCTGCCCCCTGTGCCTCCACACTATATATAGGGGTGAGGGAGGGGCGTGTCATCTGTAGCCCCCCTCCCAAGGCAGGGGGCGGCGGCCAAGGGGGGAGGAGTGCCCTCCAAGTCAAGTGGAGGCCCTCCCCTTTAGGGTTTCCCCTCCCCCATGAGCATGGGCCTTGTAGGGGCTAGTGACCCTAGCCCATTAAGGCTAGCCCCTACCACCCATTCTACTGTATGGGACGTGGTGGAACCCTCCAAGGACTTCTGGACCCCTCCGGAACCCTCTGGAACCTTCCGATGGCTTCCTGGTACAATACCAAAAAAACTAGACTTTTTTCCGGAACCCCGACAACAACTTTCCATATATAAATATTTACCTCAGGACCTATTTGGAGCTCCTCGTGACGTCCTGGATCCCATCCGGGACTCCGAACAACCTTTTGGTTTTCCACTATTAATATGTCAATACTACCCTAGTGCTTCCGAACGTTATTCGTGCGACCCTACGTGTTTGGAACATGTAGACATGACCTAGACTTCTCTCCGGTTAATAACCAATAGAGGAACCTGGATGCCCATATTGGTTCCTACGTATTCAACAAAGATCTTTATTGGTTGAACCACGATGTCAACGATTCAGTCAATCTCGTATGCAATTCCCTTTGTCCAGCGATGTGTTACTTGTCAGAGATTCGATCGTCGGTATCTCCATACCTAGTTCAATCTTGTTACTTCCTAGTCCGGTTCAATCTCATTACTGACAAGTCTCTTTACTCGTTCCGTAATACAAGATCTCGTGACTAAACTCATTAGTCACATGAAGCTTCTTATGATGTTGTATTACCGAGAGGGCCCAGAGATATCTCTCCATCGCATGGAGCGACAAATTCCAGTTTCGATCAATGCAACCCAATAGACACCTTTGGAGATAACTGTAGAGAACCTTTGGAAGCACAAGTGCTCCCTGGGTGATTTCGGTAATTAATGTCAACATATCTCTTGTTGGACTAATATCTTTATCTAGTATATTTCAGAAAAGTTCAACAAAGGCGTGACATGGACAAGAGGATGTGGAACCCCTTCTAGATGCTAAGGACAGAAGATTGGCAAAAGCTCAAGACTCTACATTTTCACTTTAGTGATCCAAGATCACATCGAGTCCATAGGAAAGCCAATACTATTAAAAGGGATGAGGTGTTGCTTAATGGCTTGCTTGCTCAAAGTTCTTAGTAATATGCTCCAAAGCCCTCAACCACTTTCTCATTTCCACATATGTCCTAAACCTAAAGTCAAACCCGGCCCCACCGATTTGATCTATCCGGCGCCACCGAGTTCACTTGACGTAGCCACTGCCAGAAACCCTAATAAGTTCGGTCCCACCGATAGGGATCTCGGTCTCACCGAGATGGGATTGCAAACTCTCTGTTTCCCTTCGTAACGTTTCGGTCTAACCGAGATGAGCGATCGGTCCCACCGAGTTAGCAATGCAAACTCCCTGTTTCCTTTTAGTAACGTTTGGGTCTCACCGATTTGAGCGATTGGTCCCACCGAGTTTGCCTGACCAACTCTCTATTTGCCTATTACTGAAATCGGTCTCACCGAGTTCATGTGATCGGTCTCACCGAGATTAAGTTATGCCCTAACCCTAACACAAGCGGTCCCACCAAGTTGATCATGTTGGTCCCACCAAAAACTCTAACGTTCACATTTTGAACTGAATCGGTCTGACTGAGTTTCATTATTCGGTCCCACCGAGTTTGGTAAATTATGTGTAACAGCTAGATTTTCTTTCGAGGCTATACATACCCCTCCACCCATCCTCCATTCGGGGAGAGATCCATCAAAACATGCCTACACTTCCAGCATTCATTTTCTGAGCGAGAACCGCCTACTCATGTGTTGAGACCAAGACATTCCAATCCAACCACAAGAATCTTGATCTCTAGCCTTCCCCAAGTTGCTTTCCACTCAAATCATCTTTCCACTATATCCAAATCTCTGAGCAAGAGTTGAGTGTTGGGGAGACTATCATTTGAAGCACAAGAGCAAGGAGTTCATCATCAACACACCATCTGTTACCTTTTGGAGAGTGGTGTCTCCTAGATTGGTTAGGTGTCACTTGGGAGCCTCCCTCAAGATTGTGGAGCTGAACCAAGGAGTTTGTAAGGGCAAGGAGATCACCTACTTTGTGAAGATCTACTCAAGTGAGGCAAGTCCTTTGTGGGCGATGGCCATGGTGGGATAGACAAGGTTGCTTCTTCGTGGACCCTTCATGGGTGGAGCCCTCCGTGGACTCGCGTAATCGTTACCCTTCGTGGGTTGAAGTCTCCATCAACGTGGACGTACGATAGCACCACCTATCGGAACCATGCCAAAAATCTCCGTGTCTCCAATTACGTTTGCATACTCCAATCCCATCCCTTTACTTTCTTGCAACTTGCATGCTTTACTTTCAGTTGCTCATATACTCTTGCCAAGTTGCCATGCTTGCTTGAAATGTATTGTGAATGTTTAAAATTTTGCTAAAATTCCACCTTAACTTAAAGAACTTCAAAATTGCTACTTTTGTTTGTTGAGGGTCTAATCACCCCTCCCCCCTCTAGACACCTCTTCTCGATCCTTTCAATTGGTATCAGAGCATTGGTCTCCATTGCTTTGGTTTAATCACTATTGGAGGAAGATGGATGAGTCTACGTTGGGGAGTCTTAGACATAGAGTGCCTATACCTGATGGAGAGTTCTTTCATGATTGAAAAAATGAGATGCTTGAGATTTTCAATGAATATCATTTGAACAATTACATTACTAGCCCTTGTGCGCCCCTTGTTGACCCCTTGCATCCTACCCCTGATGAGTCTCTTGACATGATTTGCAACCTTAGAACTGTCAATCTTATTACTAGAGGTTTGCCTAGAAATTTGTTTGTTTGCTTGCCTACTCTTGATTGTGCTTACACCATATGGAGATTTCTTGAGGAACGATTTCCAAACTATTCCTTGCAAAATCTAGATGTGATTCTTCATAAGTCTATTGCTTTAAGTAAGATGAATCCTAGAGATCCTAAATTTGGTGATTGTTTATTTGAGCTGTGTGACCTTATGCGTGCTAAAGAAGATGTTGGAATCATTAGTAATATCATCTCATAAGTCATTAGAATTCATAAAGATGAACATTGTCATGATCAAATATCTAATGAATCACTCTCTCTAGGTGATGAACAATCACAAGATGATGTTGAACATGGATACTATGATGAGGATGATGATAGTGACTTCGATCTCGATGAGTCTATAAGACACTTTGGTCTTATGGCTAATTTTCGCGGCTACATGGCTGGAGGAAAGGAATGGGTTCTTGATAGTGGATGTACCAATCACATGACCGGAGACACGGATATGTTTCGTGAGCTTGCTGAAAATGACGGTCCTCGAAAGTATGTCACTTTGGTGATAACTCAAAGGGTAAGGTGGTTGGCCTTGGTAAGGTGGCCATCTGCCCATCTCACAAAAATGTTATGCTCCTTGAATCTATTGGCTATAATTTACTTTCCGTATCTAGACTAGCTGATTTTGAATTCAATGTCATATTTACTGAAGTAGATTGCCAAGTGTTTTGAAGAGATAATCATAAAATGGTATTTACCGGTATACGTAGAGGTGATCTATACATTGCTGAATTCACTAAAAAGGATCAACCTAGAACTTGCTTAATTGCTAAATCTTCTAAAGGTTGGTTGTGGCATAGAAGGTTAGGTCATGTGGTCATGCGAAATCTTGATAAGCTTATTAAAGGTGATCATATCCTTGGAGTGAAAGATGTTATATTTGACAAGGATAGGTTGTGTAGTGCTTGTCAAGCATGAAAACAGGTTGGAGGAAGCCACCCCGTGAAGAACATCATGACCACGAGAAGACCGCTCGAGCTACTTCATATGGATCTCTCCGGTCTGAATGCTTATAAAATTCTCGGTGGAAACTCATTTGGTTTAGTCATAGTCGATGATTTTTCAAGATTTACGTGGGTGTTCTTTCTTGATGATAAATCATAGGTCCAAAAGATCTTCAAGAACTTTTCTAGGAAGGCCCAAAATCAATTTGAAGTGAAGATCAAGAAGGTCCGCAGCGACAACGGAACAGAGTTCAAGAACGCCAATGTGGACACCTTTATTGACGAAGAAGGGATCTCACATGAGTTCTCGGCTACATACACGCCTCAACAAAATGGAGTTGTTGAGAGGAAGAACCGGCCTCTTATTGAGATGGTGAGAACGATGCTTGATGAGTATAAGACGCCAAACACTTTTGGGCAGAAGCGGTTGAGACAGCTTGTCATGCAACAAATCGTCTATATCTTCACAGACTACTCGGCAAGACGGCATACGAGCTTCTTGATGTCTACTACACAACCTTCTTCTTGTAGACGTTGTTGGGCCTCCAGGAGCAGAGGTTTGTAGGACAGTAGCAAATTTCCCTCAAGTGGATGACCTAAGGTTTATCAATCCGTAGGAGGCATAGGATGAAGATGGTCTCTCTCAAGCAACCCTGCAACCAAATAACAAAGAGTCTCTTGTGTCCCCAACACACCCAATACAATGGTAAATTGTATAGGTGCACTAGTTCGGCGAAGAGATGGTGATACAAGTGGTATATGGATAGTAGATAATAGTTCTTGTAATCTGAAAATATAAAAACAGCAAGGTAACTAATGATAAAAGTGAGCGTAAACGGTATGCAATGCTAGGAAACAAGGCCTAGGGTTCATACTTTCGCTAGTGTAAGTTCCCTCAACAATACTAACATAATTGGATCACATAACTATCCCTCAACATGCAACAAAGAGTCACTCCAAAGTCACTAATAGAGGAGAAAGAACGAAGAGATTATGGTAGGGTACGAAACCACCTCAAAGTTATTCTTTCCAATCAATCTGTTGGGCTATTCCTAGAAGTGTCACAAACAGCCCTAGAGTTCGTACTAGAATAACAGCTTAAGACACAAATCAACCAAAACCCTAATGTCACTTAGATACTCCAATGTCACCTCAAGTATCCGTGGGTATGATTATACGATATGCATCACACAATCTCAGATTCATCTATTCAACCAACACATAGAACCTCAAAGAGTGCCCCAAAGTTTCTACCGGAGAATCATGACGAAAACGTGTGCCAACCCCTATGCATAGGTTCATGGGCGGAACCCGCAAGTTGATCACCAAAACATACATCAAGTGAATCACGTGATATCACATTGTCACCACAGATATCCACGGCAAGACTACATCAAGTGTTCTCAAATCTTTAAAGACTCAATCCGATAAGATTACTTCAAAGGGGAAACTCAATTCATTACAGGAGAGTAGAGGGGGAGGGGAAACATAAGATCCAACTATAACAGCAAAGCTCGCGATACATCAAGATCGTATCATCTCAAGAACACGAGAGAGAGAGATCAAACACATAGCTACTGGTACATACCCTCAGCCCCGAGGGAGAACTACTCCCTCCTCGTCATGGAGAGCACCGGGATGATGAAGATGGCCACCAGAGAATGATTGCCCCCTCCGGCAGGGTGCCGGAACGGGTCTAGATTGGTTTTCGGTGGCTACGGAGGCTTCTGGCGGCGAAACTCCCGATCTATTGTGCTCACGGATGTTTTTAGGGTATATGGAGATATATAGGCGGAAGAAGCACATTAGGGGGGCACGAGGGGATCACGAGGGTGGAGGGCGCGCCCCCTGCCTCGTGACCTCCTCGCAGATCCCCCGACGTGCACTCCAAGTCTTCTAGGCTTCTTTCCTTCCAAAAATGAGTTCCGTGAAGTTTCAGGTCAATTGGACTCCGTTTGATTTTCCTTTTCTTCGAAACCCTAAAACAGGGTAAAAACAGAAACTGGCACTGGGCTCTGGGTTAATAGGTGAGTCCCAAAAATGATATAAAAGTGTATAATAAAGCCCATAAACATTCAGAACAGTAGATAATATAGCATGGAGCAATCAAAAATTATAGATATGTTGGAGATGTATCAGCATCCCCAAGCTTAATTCGTGCTCGTCCTCGAGTAGGTAAATGATAAAAGAAAGATTTTTTGGTGTGGAATGCTAGTTGGCATAATTTCAATGTAATTCTTCTTAATTGTGGCATGAATATTCAGATCTGAAAGATTCAAGATAAAAATTCATATTGACATACAAATGATAATACTTCAAGCATACTAACTAAGCAATTATGTCTTCTCAAAATAACATGGCCAAAGAAATTTCATCCCTACAAAATCATATAGTTTAGACATGTTTAATTTTCGTCACACAAGAATGCTCTCATCGTGCACAACCCCGATGACAAGCCAAGCAATTGTTTCATACTTTAGTAATCTCAAACCTATAAACTTTCACGCAATATATGAGCGCAAGCCATGGATATAGCACTATGGGTGGAATAGAATAATGAGGGGGTTATGTGGAGAAGACAAAAAAGGAGAAAGTCTCACATCAACGAGGCTAATCAATGGGCTATGGAGATGCCCACCGATTGATGTTAATGCAAGGAGTAGGGATTGCCATGCAACGGATGCACTATAGGTATAAAATGTATGAAAGCTCAACAAAAGAAACTAGTGGGTGTGCATCCAACTTGCTTGGACAAATACCTAGGGCACTTGAGGAGGCCCATTGTTGGAATATACAAGCCAAGTTCTATAATGAAAAATTCCCACTAGTATATGAAAGTGATAACATGAGAGACTCTCTACTATGAAGATCATGGTGCTACTTTGAAGCACAAGTGTGGTAAAAGGATAGTAACATTGTCCCTTCTCTCTTTTTCTCTCATTTTTTGGGCCCCTTTTTTATGGCCTTTTCTTGGGGCCTTCTCTTTTTTTATGGCCTTTCTCTTTTTTTTATTCCTCACTTGGGACAATGCTCTAATAAAAATCACACTTCTATTTATTTACAACTCAATGATTACAACTCGATACTAGAACAAAGATGACTCTATATGAATGCCTCCGGAGGTGTATCGGGATGTGCAATGACTCAAGAGTGACATGTGTGAAAGAATTATGAATGGTGGCTTTTCCACAAATACTATGTCAACTACATGATCATGCTAAGCAATATGACAATGATGAATGTGTCATGATAAACTGAATGGTGGAAAGTTGCATGGCAATATATCTCGGAATGGCTATGGAAATGCCATAATAGGTAGGTATGGTGGCTGTTTTGAGGAAGATATAAGGAGGTTTATGTGTGAAAGAGCGTATCATATCACGGGGTTTGGATGCACCGGCGAAGTTTGCGCCAACTCTCAATGTGAGAAAGGGCACTGCACGGTACCGAAGAGGCTAGCAAGGATGGAAGGGTGAGAGTGCGTATAATCCATGGACTCAACATTAGTCATAAAGAACTCACATACTTATTGCAAAAATCTACAAGTCATCAGAAACCTCGGCACTATGCGCATGCTCCTAGGGGGATAGATTGGTAGGAAAAGACCATCGCTCGTCCCCGACCGCCACTCATAAGGAAGACAATCAAATAACACCTCATGTTTCAAATTTGTTGCATAACGTTTACTAAACGTGCATGCTACGGGACTTGCAAACCTCAACACAAGTATTTCTCAATTTCAAAACTACTCAACTAGCACGACTTTGATATTATTACCTCCATATCTCAAAACAATCATCAAGCATCAAACTTCTCTTAGTATTCAATACTCTATATGAAAGTTTTTACTATTCTTGTATACCTAGCATATTAGGATTTTAAGCAAATTACCATTCTATTTAAGACTCTCAAAATAATATAAGTGAAGCATGAGAGTTCATCTATTTCTTCAAAATAAAACTAACACTGTGCTCTAAAAGGTATAAGGGAAGCACTAGAGCAAATGACAAACTACTCTGAAAGATATAAGTGAAGATCAATGAGTAGTCGAATAATTATGCAACTATGTGAAGACTCTCTAACATTTAATAATTTCAGATCTTTGTGTTCTATTCAAAAAGCAAGCAAAGCAAAATAAAATGACATCTAAGAATAGAAAACATAATGTGAAGAAGCAAAAACTTAGGATCAACCGATAGTTGTTGAAGAAAAAAGGTGGGATGTCAACCGGGGCATCCCCAAGCTTAGATGCTTGAGACTTCTTGAAATATCATCTTGGGGTGCCTTGGGCATCCCCAAGCTTGAGCTTTTGTGTCTCCTTAATTCCTCTCATATCAAGGTCTCCCTAAATCTCAAAAGCTTCATCCACACAAAACTCAACAAGGACTCGTGAGATAAGTTAGTATAAACCATTGCCAAAACCTTATCATACTCTACTGTATCAAATCACTAAAATTATTATTCAACATTGAATACTAAAGGCCTCTGAATATTTAATAGTCCTATCCTCAAATAGAATCATTAAAGAAGCAAACATATGCAAACAATGCAAACATAACAGCAATCTGCCTAAACAGGATAGTCTGTAAATAATGCAGCAACATCCATACTTACCTAGCTCCAAAAATTATGAAATAAAATTCCCACTGTAGTAAATTTATCAGATATTAATATTCAAAAGGTTTCAACATTTTATCACATTCTGACTTTTCTAGGGAATTATTGCAACAGAGGTAAACTTTCTGTTTTCAAACAGCAACATGTGGACTTCTAAAATAGGCATAGTAAAGGCTATCAATGCCACTTTTATTTAAATAAAAGATGAAAAACATTGTTATAAATAACAGAAAGCAAATCCTAACAAAATAAATTGACGCTCCAAGCAAAACACATATCATGTGGTAAATAAAAATATAGCTCCAAGTAAAGTTACCGATGAACGAAGACGGAAGAGGGGATGCCTTCCGGGGCATCCCCAAGCTTAGGCTCTTGGCTATCCTTGAATATTACCTTGGGGTGCCTTGGTCATCCCCAATCTTAGGCGCTTGCCACTCCTTATTCCATAGTCTATCGAATCCTTACCCAAAACTTGAAAACTTCACAACACAAAACTGAACAGAAAACTCGTAAGCTCCGTTAGCGAAAGAAAACAAAACACCACTTCAAGGTACTGTAATGAAATCGTTCTTTATTTATATTGGTGTTAAACCTAATTTATTCCAACTTCTCTATGGTTTATAAAATATTTTACTAGCCATAGATTCATCAAAATAAGCAAACAACACAATGAAAACAGAATCTGTCAAAAACAGAACAGTGTGTAGTAATCTGGATCAAACGTATACTTATGGAACTCATAAAATTCTCAAATAAATTGCTGGACCTGAGTATTTATCTATTAATCATCTGAAAAAATAATTAACTAAATATCACTCTCCAAATAAAAATGGAAGCAATTCTCGTGAGCGCTAAAGTTTCTGTTTTTGACAGCATGATCAACAAGACTTTCCCCAAGTCTTCCCAAAGGTTCTACTTGGCACAAACACTAATTAAAAGCATAAAACCACATCTAAACAGAGGCTAGATGAATTATTTATTACTAAACAGTAACAAAAAGCAATGAACTAAAATAAAATTGGGTTGCCTCCCAACAAGCGCCATCGTTTAACGTCCCTAGCTAGGCATGATGATTTCAATGATACTCACATAAAAGATAAGAATTGAAACATAAAGAGAGCATCATGAAGAATATGACTAGCACATTTAAGTCTAACATACTTCCTATGCATAGGGATTTTGTGAGCAAACAACTTGTGGGAACAATAATCAACTTGCATAGGAAGGTAAAACAAGCATAACTTCAAAATTTTAAGCACATAGAGAGGAAACTTGATATTATTGTAATTCCTACAAGCATATGTTCCTCCCTCATAATAATTTTCAGTAGCATCATGAATGAATTCAACAATATAACCAGCACTTAAAGCATTCTTTTCATGATCTACAAGCATAGAAAATTTACTACTCCCCACACAAGCAAAATTCTTCTCATGAATAATAGTGGGAGCAAACTCAACAAAATAATTATCATGTGAGGCATAATCCAATGGAAAACTAAAATCATGATGAAAATTTTCATGGTTATCATTATTCTTTATATCATACAAGTCATCAGAATAATCATCATAGATAGCAACTTTGTTCTCATAATAAATTGGAACCTCTTCCGGAATAGTGGATTCATCACAAATTAAAGTCATGGCCTCTCCAAATCCACTTTCATCAATATAATCATCATAAATAGGAGGCATGCTTTCATCATAATAAATTTGCTCATCAAAACTTGGGGGACAAAAAATATCATCTTCATCAAACATAGCTTCCCCAAGCTTGTGGCTTTGCATATCATTAGCATCATGGATATTCAAGGAATTCATACTAACAACATTGCAATCATGCTCATCATTCAAATATTTAGTGCCAAACATTTTATAGATTTCTTCTTCTAGCACTTGAGCACAATTATCGGAATCCTTATTTTCATGATAGATATTAAAAAGATGAAGCATATGAGGTAACCTTAATTCCATTTTTTGTAATTTTCTTTTATAAACTAAATGTAACACCCCGGTGTAATGATGCTACAGTAACCCCTGGGGTTCAGTTAATTATTTTGCTAAACAAGTGCTTGATCATCTTTGTCTCCTCTCTCTTTCAATTTCCAGTTGAATTCAAATTCAAATTTTGTGTGGAATTCAAAATGCTCAAACATGAAAACTAAAATGTTCATCATGTGTAAAATATTCTCCTGGTAATATTGGTGGTGATCCAGCATTTTTGCAAAATGCCCAGGTGGCCTAAAATGACTAAAACAGAAAAGCAAAAAAAAGAAAAGAAAAAGGGAAAGCAAATAAAAAAGGGGAAGGGGCCAGAGCCCCTGGCCTCCCCCTAGGCCTCGGCCCACCCCTCCACCCGAGTCAACTGGCCCAACAGGCCATGTGGACCACTCCCCCTCCCCTCCCCCTGTTTAACCGACCGTGGGCGCGCTCTCGCGCATCGCCGCCGAACCAGCTCACCGTCGACGATGAGGGATAAGACCCCCGACGCCTTGGGCTCCCCTCCACTTGACCTGCCACCCCACTAGCGCCAGTCCCTATCCCCTCTCGACGCTCACTCCGTCGCCTCGCCTCCTTCTCAGAGCCACCACCTGAGCGCGGTCGCCGCCGTCCTCCGTCGTCACCGCGGCCACAGCCACCGCCTCGCTCCGCCGTCTTGTCGTGAAGCTCCGCTGGGGTCGACTCCGTCGTCTGGTGCCCTCAGGTGGATCTGGGAAGCACCGCAGCCGCTGTTCGTCCTCGTCCCCATCTCCGGCTGTCGTCGATCTTCTTCGTCTCCGGCGCCGTCTCTGCTGCTACTAAATCTCCGAGGGCCACCGTGCATGCCGCAAAGTGAGCCCCTCTTCCCCTTCCCTCGCTCCCCTGGCATCTCGCGCTCACGTAGCCACCGCGTCCGCCATGGCCGAGCTCTGCTCCGCCGCATAGCTCACCGCTCGTGCCATCGCTACGGGCCTCCTCCGGCCTCACCTCCACCACAGGAGGGCGCAGCTCGCTCCGCTCGTTCGGGCGAGCCCAGCAAAGCCCGGAGCCGACGCCCGTAGCTCCACCTCGTCGACCGCCCGAAAGCCGCCGCCGTCCGTACTCGTCGTCGCCGCCGTTACCGGCCAAGTCCGGCCGTGCCTCCACCACCATTCGACGCGGCGTCGTTCGCTCGTTCGAATGCACCCTCGCGCGCGCGAAACGGCTGCCTATAGACGATTCCCGACGCCGGCCCGAGCCCTCCGCCGCGTCTGGATGTCACCGGCGCCAAGCCGCCGGCCGCGCTGAGCTGGCACACCTGTGGCCACCCCCTGGGTCACTGCCAGTGGGGCCCCCAGCCGCCTGTTGACCAGTTGACCCAGTCAACTTTGCTGACTGGGCACTCAGTGCCACTGACACACGGCCCCCCCGCCTTTTTAACCTAATTAAACATTTTCCTAAATAAACATAATTAGCTAAACTAATGTGTCACTGACTAGTGGGGTCCAGTCACTAATTATTCTGTTTAAACTAAAATGAACTATTGTTAGCCCACTGCCAATGACAGGTGGGACCCATTGGCTAGATTGACCAGTCAGCAGGTCTGTTGACCTGCTGATGTCATGCTGACACTTTGCTGATGTCATAATTCCTTTTCTGTTAATGTTAATAATTCTAGAAAATGCTTTAATCTTTGCAAATTTATAGAAAATAAACCGTAGCTCGGATGAAAATGTTTTCTATATGAAAGTTGCTCAGAAAAATCCAACGAATCCGAATACGCGGTCCGTTCATTTGTCACATGCCCCTAGCATGCTGAACATGGAACCGTCCCCTCTCTTTCATTTGTCCAGAATACGCATAACGTCGGGAATTCATCCTCAGATGTTTATCCCCTCCGTCTGCAACGTGTAGTAGTATGTTAGGGTAACCCTAGCTCTGCCCGTCGTCATGTTATGCCTTGTGATGCATTTTTTGCTCTGTATTTACTGTTTCTTCCCCCTCTTCTCTCTGGTAGACCCCGAGACCGATGCTGCCACTGTGATCGACTACGTCACCGACGACCCCTCCTTCTTGTCTGAGCAACCAGGCAAGCAAACCCCCCTTGAGCATTCCGATATCGCCCATTTCCTTCCCTCTCATGCTTGCATTAGAACTACTACTGCTTTCTGTATGATCCTACTCTGATGCATAGCCTGTTGTTGTTACCTGCTTTCATACCTTACCTGCTTATCCTAAACTGCTTAGTATAGGTTGGTTAGTGATCCATCAGTGACCCCCACCTTGTCCCAGTTGCCTCACTTTATGATTCGATGACTCGATCAACGTGATCGACGTCCAGGCCCCGACACCGCACATCACCCCCTAGTTGTACGACACTACAGAGTTACTATCGAGTGCCGAGGGTGAACCTCAGACATCACTCCTGATGAGATCTCTATAGTGTAGCTATTCGGTCGTGATCATCGAGGGTGATTTCCTCCTTAACCACTTTCGGTACGGCTCTGTCGTGCAACCCCTCAAGTGTGAACCTCGAGGGTGGATCCTCTTATGTTCACCTTGATGACAACATCGAGTGAAATTCACCGAGGGTGATTCCTCGGGTTTTCCCTTTGGTGTTAGACACACAGTTACTATGATTACTATGACTTTACACTGAGCCATGTTACTAAAGACGGGTCGACCCTGAGGGGTACCCGCGCGAGCTTAATAGCGAGTGATGTGGAGTCGGGTTGACCTGGAAGGTGCCCGCGAGATACTTACGAGGCGTGGCCGGGCATTCTTAGCCCTTGCCGCAAGTACTCGAGACGGGGCGACGGGGTCACATCGATCGTGAGTCTCTGCTCGTTACCGCGCGTTCCTAATCCACTATGATTTGGATATTTGATCCGAGGGGCCTCTGGCCTGATAGCACTAACCATCACGTGGGCATAGTATGGGCATTCTGCGTCGTATACATCAGCCGAAGTTTAATAGACGTCAGCGACTGAGCGGCGCGCGCCGGGTTGGACTGCGTAAGCACCTGCCTTGCTGAAGGAGGTAGCTAGGTCTGCTCACCGGCCGCCCATGCAACGTGCAGGAGTTCCCGGGGAGATGTCCCATGACCCGTGGGGGCATAGGTTTAGTCTTACATGCTGACCTCTCTATTAAGCCTAGGTCGGGTTGCGGCGTATTGTTTGACCGAGGCCGGGCATGACCCAGGAAAGTTTCTCCGGCCGGAGTTAATCAAGCGTGGTGGGTAAGTTGGTGCACCCCTGCAGGGAAGAAAACATCTATCGATAGCTTGTCCTACGGTAACGGACACTTGGAGTTGTATCACAATCAATACAACTAGAACTGGATACTTGAGATGAGACATGGTGATGAGAGTTGGATTGAGATGATAACTGGATAGTATGGCTCTGGGATTGCTTTCTCGCAGGGAGTCGAGAAAGGATCTCTGGCCGAGGTTGATAACATTACTGCTACTTTACTTTATGCTACTCTACTCCCTCCTGTTGCTGCAAGATGGTGGTTTCCAGAAGATGCTAGTCTTCGATAGGCCAGGCTTTCCCCTTCCCTTCTGTCATTCTGCAGTTTAGTCCACAGATACAGCCCTTTTCCTTTGATACAGATGCATACTTAGTTTAGATCTGATGTAAGTCTTGCGAGTACTTTGGATGAGTACTCACGGTTGCTTTTCTACCTCCTTTTCCCCATACCCGATTGTTGCGACCAGATGACGTATCCCAGGAGCCAGACGACGCCACTGATGACTACTGCTACCCCGAGGGTGACTACTACTACGTGACGACCGCTGACGACTTGGAGTAGTTAGGAGGCTCCCAGGCAGGAGGCCTTGCCTTTTCGATCGTTGTTTTTTTTGTGCTAGCCTTCTTAAGGAAAACTTGTCTAACTCATGTCTGTTCTCAGATATTGTTGCTTCCGCTGACTCTTGTGTATTCGAGCTTATGTATTCGAGCCCTCGAGGCCCCTGGCTTGTAATATAAAGCTTGTATTATTTTAATTTGTGTCTAGAGTTGTGTTGTGATATCTTCCCGTGAGTCCTTGATCTTGATCGTACATATTTGCGTGTATGATTAGTGTATGATTGAATCGAGGGCGTCACAAGTTGGTATCAGAGCCGACTGCCTGTAGGTATCCCCCTTTCCAACTCCTTGGCCGAAGTCGAGTCTAGTCACTACAAAAACTTTTACTAACATGGTTGTGTGGCTTACGGGCCCAAGTCGCCATTGGGTGGTATTATGATCTTTTATTCCTCGTCTATACTCTGGGACTCTGATCTCTCTTCTATTCGGGTTAAAATGGTTTTACTAACTCTAACATTAGGATCCCGTGACCACATCCACCCCAAAGCTGGATAAGCCATAGTTTTCCTTAGAATAGTGTTCTGGATAGTACACACACCGTCGTGATGACAACGAAGTGGTATCCATCGTACCTCTTTCATTATGCATGTTTCATCATGAATGGTCCTTGTTTTTACAAATGCTCAATGCTGAACTACCCCTGTTACTTGTTAGCAGGATGGTTAGACCCGCTGGTCGTGGCCGTGGTGCCAATGATCCACCACCGCCCGAATTCTTTGCTGGAATGATGCAACAGTTTGAGCTGAATCGCCAATTCATGGAAGGAATGATGGCTTAGTTTCCTCGTACGAACATGAATCAACAGCCAACCCCAGGAACTCTGCAGGACTTCATGCGTCTCAACCCAACTATTTACCGTAGCTCAACTCAACCCCTTGATGCTGATGACTGGCTCCGCGACATCACATATGAAATGGAGTCTGCTAGTGTGGTCCCTGCTAGCTATGTCACCTTTGCATCTTTCTTTCTGAAGGGTCCTGCTGCTCAATGGTGGGACAGCCACAGGCGTACCCTACCTGCTGGAACGGCCATCACTTGGCCGGATTTCCAAGCTGCCTTCCGTGCCCGCTTCATTCCTCAGGGAATCATGGACAGGAAGAAGCGAGATTTCCGCAACCTCACCCAAGGCAACAATATTGTAGATGCTTATCAGCGGGAATTTCTGGACTTGTCTCGTTATGCTGAAGAAGACATTGCAACTGATGCTCGTAGGCAAGAAAAGTTTCGTGATGGACTTCACCCTGATATTAAGCTAGCACTGCTCGCTCATGACTTTGCCGACTTCGCCACCTTGGTGAACAAGGCTATTCAGGTTGAGACTGGTCTTCAGGAACACCAAGGATCCCTTAGGCGCAGCCGTGATGCTGGCTCATCTTCGGGCCCGTCAGCGCAGAAGCGTCGGATATGGATTCCCCACAACATGTATCGTCCAACTGCACCTGCACCAAGATAGTCCTATGGCGCACCTCGTCTGCCTCCTCCACCTCAGAGGCAGCCCCTTCGGGCTGTACCACCCCAAGCTTCTACTCCCAATCCCAATGATGGTCTGTGCTTCAAGTGTGGCCTTCCGGGCCATTGTTCCAGGAACTGCCCTCAGAATCAGAACCAGCTGGCTTTACCTTCAACTGGCCGTAACAACCAGCCCCACAACAACAATGCCAGACAGTATGGTCGTGGTCAGGCTAATCATGTTGATCTGAATGAAGCTCAAGACCAGCCTGCTACTGTGATGGGTACTCTCCTTGTTAATTCAGCACCAGCATCTGTTTTCTTTGATTCAGGAGCATCACATTCATTCATGTCAGAAAATTTTGCATATGCACACGACATTCGATGCGAGCCCATGAACACCCCAATAGTGGTACGCACCCCTGCGGGTCAGTGTCGAACTACCATGATTGGTCGCGACGTCCCCGTTGAAATTGAAGGGTTGGAATTTCATGTTTCTCCCACTATTCTGGAGTCTTCCAAAATTGACCTCATTCTGGGAATGGAATGGTTGAAAGCACATACTGCCTCCATCGTTTGTGCCACCAAAGTCGTTCACCTCCTACATCCTTCCGGTGAGATAGTAAGCTACCATGCTCAACTTGTTCAAAACGCTGAAGCACGACTTTATGTCTTGAATGCATTGAATGCAGCACCTCTTGAGGGAATTGAAAAGATTCCAGTTGTTCGCGACTTCCTAGATGTCTTTCCAGAATAACTTCCAGGAATACCCCCTGCCCAGGCTGTCGAGTTCGTCATCGATTTGAAACCAGGCACCGTTCCTATTGCCAAACGACCCTACAAGATGCCGCCTCATGAACTCCTTGAACTTAAGGAGGAAATCGACAAATCTCTTTGCAGTGGTTTCATTCGTCCAAGTTCCTCAGCTTGGGGAGCACCTTCTCTATTTGTGAAGAAGAAGGATGGAATGAATCGTTTGGTACAAGACCATCATCCTATCAACCAAGCTACAATTCAGAACAAATATCCGCTTCCTCGGATCAATGATCTGTATGATCAACTGGCTGGTTCATCAATATTCTCTAAACTCGACTTGAGGTTGGGTTACCACTAGATCCGTGTTCGTGAAGAGGATATTCCAAAGACCACATTCGTCACTCATTATGGTTCTTACGAGTACACCGTCATGTCTTTTGGCTTGACCAATGCTCCCGCCACTTTCTCTTGTCTGATGAACTACATATTCATGGATTACCTCGATAAGTTCATCGTAGTCTATCTGGATGATATTCTGGTATATTCGAAGAACAAAGAAGAACATGCTGAACATCTTCGACTTGTTCTAGAGAAGCTTCGAGAACATCAACTTTATGCCAAGTATTCCAAGTGCGAATTCTGGCTTCCTGAAGTCACCTACCTTGGTCATGTCATCTCCAAGGATGGTATTGCCGTCAACCCAGAGCGCGTTTAGGCTATTCTTGACTGGACCCCTCCGAAGACTGTCAAGCAAGTCAGAAGCTCTCTCGGTCTTGCCAGCTATTGTCGTCGCTTTGTCGAGAACTTCTCCAAGATTGCCAAGCCACTGACCAATCTGCTTCATAGAGGCGTTAAGTTCGATTGGACAGAGAAATGTCAGGAAATTTTCCAGGCACTCAAAGACAAGCTAACATCTGCCCCAGTGCTTGCTCCCCCTGATTCTCGCAAGGACTTTGTCATCTATTGCGATGCTTCATGTCAAGGATTAGGCTGTGTCCTAATGCAAGAGCGCAGAGTGATTGCTTATGCCTCTCGTCAAGTGCGTTCTCATGAAGAGAACTACCCAGTTCATGACCTTGAGCTTGCTGCGGTTATCTATGCACTGAAGCTATGGCGACAGTACCTTCTCGGTAATCGTTGCGAGATCTTCACCGATCATCAGAGTATGAAGTACCTGTTTACTCAGCCAGATCTGAACCTCCGTCAGCAGCAATGGATGGAAGCTATTGCTGACTACAACTGCGGTATATCTTATACACCTGGCAAGGCTAATGTAATGGCCGATGCCCTGAGCCGTAAGTCTTATTGCAACAATCACATGGTCTTCAAAGCCCAACCCCGCCTTTATGAAGAGCTATGCAAGCTGAACCTTCAACTAGTTCCACATGGTTCTCTGAATAACCTTGTCTTGGAACCAACTCTTCTGAAAGCAATCAAGTCTGCTCAAGCCAAAGTTGCTCATG
Organism: Triticum urartu; assembly: GCF_003073215.2. NCBI lineage: Eukaryota > Viridiplantae > Streptophyta > Magnoliopsida > Poales > Poaceae > Triticum > Triticum urartu. The sequence continues at coordinate 200,220,065 of NC_053028.1, read as the reverse complement.
TTGATATGATGAAAAAGGATCTTGCCTTAGAGAAATCTCGAGATTTCTCGCTTGCTGAAGATGGGACCTTATACTTCAGAGATCGCATTGTCGTACCCCGATTTGAGCTTATGACAGAGAAGGTGATGAAAGAAGCGCATGACACCCCTCTCTCTATTCACCCAGGAAGTACCAAGATGTATCTAGACATCCGTCAGAAGTACTAGTGGTCTAATATGAAGCAAGACATTACTCGATATATTGAAGAATGTGACGTTTGTCGTCGCGTCAAAGCAGAACATCAGAAACCAGCTGGACTTCTACAATCGCTTCCGATTCCTGAATGGAAGTGGGATAAGATTCAGATGGACTTCGTCACAGGCCTTCCCAAGTCTCAGAAAGGTAATGATGCTATCTTTGTCGTCATCGACCAATTCTCAAAGGTTGCTCACTTTCTGCCAGTCAAGGAGACCATCACTTCTAGTCAATTAGCAAACTTGTATATCTCCCGAATTGTGTCACTCCACGGCATTCCGAAGGAGATCAGTTCAGACCGTGGCAGTATATTCACTTCAAAGTTCTGGGATAGTTTCCAAGAGGCAATGGGAACTCATATTACCTGGAGCACTGCTTATCATCCCCAATCCCAAGGCCAAGTCGAGCGAGTTAATCAAATTCTTGAAGACATGCTTCGAGCTTGTGTTATTTCTTTCGGTAAGAAGTGGGAAGAATCTCTCCCTTATGCGGAGTTCTCTTATAACAACAGCTATCAAGCCAGCTTGAAAATGGCACCCTTTGAAGTGCTTTATGGATGTAAGTGCCGAACCCCTCTGAATTGGTCATAAAATGGGGGACGGACGCTCATTGGTCCAGACATTATTCAACAAGCTGAAGAGCAGGTTCGCATTGTCCGGGATAATCTCAAGGCGGCCCAGTCCCGCCAGAAGAGCAACTATGACCAGAAACACTGGGGTTCAACTTATCAACCCGGTGAACAAGCTTATCTGCGTGTCACTCCTTTGAGAGGCACTCATCGGTTCGGAGTCAAGGGCAAGCTAGCTCCGTGCTACATTGGTCCTTTCCGCATTCTGGCCCGTCGTGGATTGGTTGCTTATCAATTGGAGTTGCCACCACAGTTCTCTCACGTCCATGATGTCTTTCACGTGTCGCAACTTCGTCGATGCTTCAAGGATCCGGAACGTGAGGTGGATCCGGAACTGATTGAAGTGCAAGACGATCTCACATACAAAGAGCATCCGATCTGCATTCTTGAAGAAGCTGAACGTCGAACACGCCAGAAGGTTACCAAGTTCCTCAAGGTGCAATGGTCAAATCATTCTAAAGATGAAGCCACTTGGGAATGCGAGGATATCCTCCGTGCTGAGTACCCCGACCTGTTCCCTTCTACCTCTTAATTCTCGGGACGAGAATTTCTTTTAGAGGAGGAGAGTTGTAACACCCCGGTGTAATGATGCTACAGTAACCCCTGGGCTTCAGTTAATTATTTTGCTAAACAAGTGCTTGATCATCTTTGTCTCCTCTCTCTTTCAATTTCCTATTGAATTCAAATTCAAATTTTGTGTGGAATTCAAAATGCTCAAACATGAAAACTAAAATGTTCATCATGTGTAAAATATTCTCCTGGTAATATTGGTGGTGATCCAGCATTTTTGCAAAATGCCTAGGTGGCCTAAAATGGCTAAAACAGAAAAACAAAAAAAGAAAAGAAAAAGGGAAAGCAAATAAAAAAAGGGTGAACGGGCCAGAGCCCCTGGCCTCCCCCTGGGCCTCGGCCCACCCCTCCACTCGAGTCAGCTGGCCCAACAGGCCATGTGGCCCACTCCCCCTCCCCTGTCTCTCTCCCCTCCTCCTGTACAACCGACCGTGGGAGCGCACTCCCGCGTCGCCGCCGAACCAGCTCGCCGTCGACGACGAGGGATAAGACCCCCGACGCCTCGGGCTCCCCTCTCCCTGCTCACTTGCCCCGCCCCCACTAGTACCAGTCCCTATCCCCTCTCCCCGCTCGCTCCGTCGCCTCACCTCCTTCTCAGAGCCACCACCCGAGCGCGGTCGCCGCCGTCCTCCGTCGTCACCGCGGCCACAACCACCGGCTCGCTCCGCCGTCTTTTCGTGAAGCTCCGCCGGGGTCAACTCCGTCATCTGGTACCCTCAGGTGGAGCTGGGAAGCACCGCAGCCGCCGTTCGTCCTCGTCCCCATCTCCGGTTGCCGTCGATCTTCTTCGTCTTCGGCGTCGTCTCTGCTGCTACTAAATCTCCGAGGGCCACCGTGCGTGCCGCAAAGTGAGCCCCTGTTCCCCTTCCCTCGCTCCCCTGGCCTCTCGCGCTCACGTAGCCACCGCGTCCGCCATGGCCGAGCTCAACTCCGCCGCATAGCTCACCGCTCGTCGCCGTCGCTACGGGCCTCCTCCGGCCTCACCGCCACCACAGGAGGGCGCAGCTCGCTCCGCTCATTCGGGCGAGCCCAGCAAAGCCCGGAGCCGACGCCCGTAGCTCCACCTCGTTGACCGCCCGAAAGCCGCCGCCGTCCGTACTCGTCGTCGCCGACGTTACCGGCCAAGTCCGGTCGTGCCTCTACCACCATTCGACGCGGAGTCGTTCGCTCGTTCGAATGCACCCTCGCGCGCGCGAAACAACTGCCTATAGACGATTCCCGACGCCGGTCCGAGCCCTCCGCCGCGTCTGGAGGTCATCGGTGCCAAGCCGCCGGCCGCGCTGAGCTGGCACACCTGGGGCCACCCCCTGGGTCACTGCCAGTGGGGCCCCCGGCCGCCTGTTGACCAGTTGACCCGGTCAACTTTGCTGACTGGGCACTCAGTGCCACTGACACACGCCCCCCCGCCGCCTTTTTAACCTAATTAAACATTTTCCTAAATAAACATAATTAGCTAAACTAATGTGTCACTGACTAGTGGGGTCCAGTCACTAATTATTCTGTTTAAATTAAAATGAACTGCTGTTAGCCCACTGCCAATGACAGGTGGGACCCATTGGCCAGTTTGACCAGTCAGCAGGTCTGTTGACCTGCTGATGTCATGCTGACACTCTGCTGACGTCATAATTCCTTTTCTGTTAATGTTAATAATTCCAGAAAATGCTTTAATCTTTGAAAATTCATAGAAAATAAACCGTAGCTCGGATGAAAATGTTCTCTATATGAAAGTTGCTCAGAAAAATCCAACGAATCCGAATACGCGGTCCGTTCATCTGTCACATGCCCCTAGCATGCTGAACATGGAACCGTCCCCTCTCTTTCATTTGTCCGGAATCCGCCTAACACCGGGAATTCATCCTCGGATGTTTATCCCCTCCGTCTGCAATGTGTAGTACTACGTTAGGGTAACCCTAGCTCTGCCCATCATCATGTTATGCCTTCTCATGCATTGTTTGCTCTGTATTTACTGTTTCTTCCCCCTCTTCTCTCTAGTAGACCCTGAGACGGATGCTGCCACTGTGATCGACTACGTCACCGACGACCCCTCCTTCTTGTCTGAGCAACCAGGCAAGCAAACCCCCCTTGGGCATTCCGATTTCGCCCATTTCCTTCCCTCTCATGCTTGCATTAGAACTGCTACTGCTTTCTGTATGATCCTACTCTGATGCATAGCCTGTTGTTGTTACCTGCTTTCATACCTTACCTGCTTATCTTAAACTGCTTAGTATAGGTTGGTTAGTGATCCATCAGTGACCCCCACCTTGTCCCAGTTGCCTCGCTTTATGATTCAATGACTCGATCAACGTGATCGACGTCCAGGCCCCGACACCGCACATCACCCCCCCTAGTTGTACGACACTACAGAGTTACTATCGAGTGCCGAGGGTGAACCTCAGACATCACTCCTGATGAGATCTCTGTAGTGTAGCTATTCGGTCGTGATCATCGAGGGTGATTTCCTCCTTAACCACTTTCGGTATGGCTCTGTCGTGCAACCCCTCAAGCGTGAACCTCGAGGGTGGATCCTCTTACGTTCACCTTGATGACAACATCGAGTGGAATTCACCGAGGGTGATTCCTCGAGTTTTCCCTTTGGTGTGAGACACACAGTTACTATGATTACTATGACTTTACACTGAGCCATGTTACTAAAGACGGGTCGACCCTGAGGGGTACCCGCGCGAGCTTAATAGCGAGTGATGTGGAGTCGGGTTGACCTGGAAGGTGCCCGCGAGATACTTACGAGGCGTGGCCGGGCATTCTTAGCCCTTGCCGCAAGTACTCGAGACGGGGCGACGGGGTCACATCGATCATGAGTCTCTGCTCGTTACCGCGCGTTCCTAATCCACTACGATTTGGATATTTGATCCGAGGGGCCTCTGGCCTGATAGCACTAACCATCATGTGTGCATAGTATGGGCGTTCTGCATCGTATACATCAGCCGAAGTTTAATAGACGTCAGCGACTGAGCGGCGCGCGCCGGGTTGGACTGCGTAAGCACCTGCCTTGCTGAAGGAGGTAGCTAGGTCTGCTCACCGCCCGCCCACGCAACGTGCAGGAGTTCCCGGGGAGATGGCCCATGCCCCTTGGGGCCATAGGTTTAGTCCGGCGTGCTGACCCCTCTATTAAGCCTAGGTCGGGTTGCGGCGTATTGTTTGACCAAGGCCGGGCATGACCCAGGAAAGTGTGTCCGGCCGGAGTTAATCGAGCGTGGTGGGTAAGTTGGTGCACCCCTGCAGGGAAGAAAACATCTATCGATAGCCTGTCCTACGGTAACAGACACTTCAAGTTGTATCCCGATCGATACAACTAGAACTGGATACTTGAGATGAGACATGGTGATGAGAATTGGATTGAGATGATAACTGGATAGTATGGCTCTGGGATTGCTTTCTCGCAGGGAGTCAAGAAAGGATCTCTGGTCGAGGTTGATAACATTACTGCTACTTTACTTTATGCTACTCTACTCCCTCCTGTTGCTGCAAGATGGTGGTTTCCAGAAGATGCTAGTCTTCGATAGGCTAGGCTTTCCCCTTCCCTTCTGGCATTCTGCAGTTTAGTCCACAGATACAGCCCTTTTCCTTTGATACAGATGCATACTTAGTTTAGATCTGATGTAAGTCTTGCGAGTACTTTGGATGAGTACTCACGGTTGCTTTGCTACCTCCTTTTCCCCATACCCAATTGTTGCGACCAGATGACGGATCCCAGGAGCCAGACGACGCCACTGATGACTACTGCTACCCCGAGGGTGACTACTACTACATGACGGCCGCTGACGACTTGGAGTAGTTAGGAGGCTCCCAGGCAGGAGGCCTTGCCTTTTCGATCATTGTTGTTTTTGTGCTAGCCTTCTTAAGGCAAACTTGTCTAACTCATGTCTGTTCTCAGATATTGTTGCTTCCGCTGACTCTTGTGTATTCGAGTTGATGTATTCGAGCCCTCGAGGCCCCTGGCTTGTAATATAAAGCTTGTATTATTTTAATTTGTGTCTAGAGTTGTGTTGTGATATCTTCCCGTGAGTCCTTGATCTTGATCGTACACATTTGCGTGTATGGTTAGTGTACGATTGAATCGAGGGCGTCACACTAAAATAGTGATAAAACAAGAAACTAAAAGACTCGATTGCAAGATCTAAAGATATACCTTCAAGCACTCACCTCCCCGGCAATGGTGCCAAAAAAGAGCTTGATGTCTACTACACAACCTTCTTCTTGTGGACGTTGTTGGGCCTCCAAGTGCAGAGGTTTGTAGGACAGTAGCAAATTTCCCTCAAGTGGATGACCTAAGGTTTATCAATCCATAGGAGGCGTAGGATGAAGATGGTCTCTCTCAAACAACCCTGCAACCAAATAACAAAGAGTCTCTTGTGTCCCCAACACACCCAATACAATGGTAAACTGTATACGTGCACTAGTTCGGCGAAGAGATGGTGATACAAGTGGTATATGGATAGTAGATAATAGTTTTTGTAATCTGAAAATATAAAAATAGCAAGGTAACTAATGATAAAAGTGAGCGTAAACGGTATTGGAATGCTAGGAAACAAGGCCTAGGGTTCATACTTCCGCTAGTGTAAGTTCCCTCAACAATACTAACATAATTGGATCACATAACTATCCCTCAACATGCAACAAAGAGTCACTCCAAAGTCACTAATAGAGGAGAACGAACGAAGAGATTATGGTAGGGTACGAAACCACCTCAAAGTTATTCTTTCCAATCAATCTGTTGGGCTATTCCTATAAGTGTCACAAACAGCCCTAGAGTTCATACTAGAATAACACCTTAAGACACAAATCAACCAAAACCCTAATGTCACTTAGATACTCCAATGTCACCTCAAGTATCCGTGGGTACGATTATACGATATGCGTCACACAATCTCAGATTCATCTATTCAACCAACACATAGAACCTCAAAGAGTGCCCCAAAGTTTCTAGCGGAGAATCACGACGAAAACGTGTGCCAAGCCCTATGCATAGGTTCATGGGCGGCACCCGCAAGTTGATAACCAAAACATACATCAAGTGAATCACGTGATATCCCATTGTCGCCACAGATATCCATGGCAAGACATACATCAAGTGTTCTCAAATCTTTAAAGACTCAATCCGATAAGATTACTTCAAAGGGGAAACTCAATTCATTATAAGAGAGTAGAGGGGGAGGAGAAACATAAGATCCAACTATAATAGCAAATCTCGCGATACATCAAGATTGTATCATCTCAAGAACACGAGAGATAGAGAGATCAAACACATAGCTACTGGTACGTACCCTCAGCCCCGAGGGAGAACCACTCCCTCCTCGTCATGGAGAGCACCGGGATGATGAAGATGGCCACCGGAGGAGGATTCCCCCTCCGGCAGGGTGCCGGAACGGGTCTAGATTGGTTTTCGGTGGCTACGGAGGCTTCTGGCGGCGGAACTCCTGATCTATTGTGCTCACGGAAGTTTTTAGGGTATATGGAGAGATATAGGCGAAAGAAGTACGTCAGGGGGGGCACGAGGGGCTCACGAGGGTGGATGGCGCGCCCAGGGGGTGGGCGCGCCCCCCTGCCTCGTGAGCTCCTCGCAGATCCCCCGACGTGCACTCCAAGTCTTCTGGGCTTCTTTCCTTCCAAAAATGAGTTTCGTGAAGTTTCAGGCCAATTGGACTCCGTTTGATTTTCCTTTTCTTCGAAACCCTAAAACAGGGTAAAAACAGAAACTGGCACTAGGCTCTGGGTTAATAGGTTAGTCCCAAAAATGATATAAAAGTGTATAATAAAGCCCATAAACATTCAAAACAGTAGATAATATAGCATGGAGCAATCAGAAATTATAGATACATTGGAGACGTATCACTTCTCACTGGTAACAAACCCCAAGTTGGATACTTCGAGTATTCCGCTAAAAGTGCTATATTCTTGATAAGCATCGTCATTCTAAATTTTCTCCTAAATCTCATGAGGGTTTCCTACTCGGTTATGGCTCCAACTCTCACACTTACAGTGTCTACAACAATTTCACTCAAAAGGTTGAAGAGACGGTAGATGTGAAGTTTGATGAATCTAACGGCTCGCAAGTAGAGCAATTTCCAATTGATGTAGGAGACAAAGACCCTTCAGAAGCAATCCAAGACTTGTCTATTGGCAAGATCCGTCCAACGGAGGTGAAGGAGATTACCTCGTCCGTCCAAGTGGAAGCTTCTACCTCACGACAAGATGTATCAAGAGTTGACTCGGAGGCATCCACAAGTGGGACACGCCAGGATGAAGAAAGCGAGGATGTACACCAAGATGAACCTCATCAACCTCCTTCTCCACCTCCACAAGATAACAACAACACCAACAACGAAGAAGGCCAAGAGGAAGAAAAGGATGATGAAGAAGATGTTCCACCCCGACCCAAACAAAACCTCTCACGAGTTAGAGCAAGAGTCTCAAGAGACCATCCCGTCGAACAAATCTTCAACGATATTCAAACTAGCAGAATCACTCGCTCTAAAACTCGTTTGGCAAACTTTTGTGAACATTATTCATTCATCTCTAGCATTGAACCTATGAAGGTTGAAGAAGCACTAGAAGATTCGGATTGGATAAAGGCCATGCACGAAGAGCTACACAATTTTGAGAGGAACCAAGTGTGGACATTGGTTGAGAAGCCCGACAACAACCACAACATCATTGGTACCAAATGGGTGTTTCGGAATAAGCAAGATGAAGATGTACAAGCTGTATGCAACAAGGCCCGTCTCGTCGCTCAAGGCTACACTCAGGTCGAAGGTATGGACTATGGTGAGACATATGCCCCCGTTGCTAGACTTGAGTCCATACGCATCTTACTTGCTTATGCCAATCATCATGATATCACATTGTATCAAATGGACATTAAAAGTGCCTTTTTAAATGGTGAAATTGAGGAGGAAGTTTATGTCAAACAACCTCCCGGCTTTGTTAATCCTAAGAAACTCGGCCATGTTTACAAACTTCACAAAGAACTTTATGGTCTTAAACAAGCTCCTAGAGCGTGGTATAAATGATTGACCAAGTTTCTTATTGATAAAGAATTTGAGATTGGAAAAATTGATTCTACTCTTTTTACTAAAAGGGTTAATGGAGAATTATTTATGTGCCAAATTTATGTTGATGATATCATATTTGGTTCGACTAACCCTCATTTTAGTGAAAAGTTTGGGAAGCTAATGTTGGAGAAGTTTGAGATGTCTATGATGAGTGAACTCAAGTTCTTTCTTGGGTTGCAAATCAAGCAAACTAAGGAGGGTACCTTTGTGTCTCAAACAAAGTATACCAAGGACTTATTCAAGAAGTTCAACATGCAAGAAAGCAAAGGTATGAAAACACCCATGCCTACTAGTGGACATCTTGACTTGACTAAGGATGGCAAACTGGTTGACCAAAAGGTTTACCGCTCTATGATTGGTTCATTGTTATATCTATGTGCCTCCCGTCCCAATATTATGCTAAGTGTGTGCATGTGTGCACGATATCAAGCGGCCCCAAGGAATGCCATCTTAAGGTTGTGAAAAGGATAGTGAGATACTTAATTCATACACCAAATTTTGGCACTAGTTATCCTAAGAGATCTTCTTTTAATCTTGTTGGCTACTCCGATTCGGACTATGTCGGTTACAAGGTTGATAGAAAGTCCACTTCGGGTACTTGTCAATTTCTTGGTAGATCTCTTGTGTCTTGGTCCTCCAAGAAACAAAACTCGGTATCCTTATCTACCGCCGAAGCAGAATACATTACCACCGGTTCATGTTGTGCTCAATTACTTTGGATGACCCAAACTCTTAAAGATTATGGGATATATGTGAAACATGTTCTTTTGCTTTTTGACAATGAAAGTGTTGGGGAACGCAGTAATTTCAACAATTTTCCTATGCACACGCAAGATCTATCATGGTTATGCATAGCAATGAGAGGGGAAGAGTGTTGTCCATGTACCCTCGTAGACCGTAACCGGAAGCGTTATGACAACACGGTTGATGTAGTCGAATGTCTTCATGATCCGACCGATCCTAGCACCGAAGGTACGGCACGTCCGTGATCTGCACACGTTTAGCTCAGTGGCGTCCCATGAACTCTAGATCCAGCTTAGTGTTGAGGGAGAGTTTCGTCAGCACGACGGCATGATGACGGTGATGATGAAGCTACCGGAACAGGGCTTCGCCTAAGCACTGCAACGATATGACCAAGGTGGATTTTGGTGGAGGGGGGGGGCACCGCACACGGCTAAACAATGTCAACTTGTGTGTCTATGGGGTGCCCCCGTCCCCCGTATATAAAGGAGTGGAGGAGGGGGAGGGCCGGCCCTCTATGGCGCGCCCTAGGGGAGTCCTACTCCCATCGGGAGTAGGCTTCCCCCTTTCCAAGTAGGAGTAGGAGAGGAAGGAAGGAGGAGAGAGGGAGGAAGGAAAGGGGGGCCGGCTCCCCCTCCCATTTCGGATTGGGCTTGGGGGGGCGCCCCCTCCTAGGCCGCCTCCTCTCTCCCACTAAGGCCCAATAAGGTCCATACACTCCCCGGGCGGTTCCGGTAACCTCCCGGTACTCCGGTAAATGCCCGAACTCACCCGGAACCATTCCGATGTCCAAACATAGTCATCCAATATATCTATCTTTATGTCTCGACCATTTCGAGACTCCTCGTCATGTCCGTGATCATATCCGGGACTCCAAACTACCTTCGGTACATCAAAACACATAAACTCATAATACCGATCGTCACCGAACGTTAAGCGTGCGGACCCTATGGGTTCGAGAACTATGTAGACATGACCAAGACTCATCTCCGGTCAATAACCAATAGCGGAACCTGGATGCTCATATTGGTTCCTACATATTCTACAAAGCATAACAACATACGTTGTTCCCTTTGTCATCAGTATGTTACTTGCCCAAGATTCAATCGTCGGTATCATCATACCTAGTTCCATCTTGGTACCGGCAAGTCTCTTTACTCGTTCTGTAATGCTACATCTCGTAACTAACTCATTAGTTACATTGCTTGCAAGGCTTATAGTGATGTACATTATCGAGAGGGCCTAGAGATACCTCTCCGATACTCGGAGTGACAAATCCTAATCTCGATCTATGCCAACTCAACAAAAACCATAGGAGACACCTGTAGAGCATCTTTATAGTCACCCAGTTACTTTGTGACATTTGATAGCACTCTAAGTGTTCCTCCGGTATTCGGGAGTTGCACAATCTCATAGTCATAGGAACATGTATAAGTTATGGAGAAAGCAATAGCAGTAAACTAAACGATCAAAGTGCTAAGCTAACGGATGGGTCAAGTCAATCACATCATTATCTAATGATGTGATCCCGTTCATCAAATGACAACTCTTTGTCCATGGCTAGGAAACTTAACCATCTTTGATTAACGAGCTAGTCAAGTAGAGGCATACTAGTGACACTCTGTTTGTCTATGTATTCACACATGTACTAAGTTTCCGGTTAATACAATTCTAGCATGAATAATAAACATTTATCATGATATAAGGAAATATAAATAAAAACTTTATTATTGCCTCTAGGGCATATTTCCTTCAGTCTCCCACTTGCACTAGAGTCAATAATCTAGTTCACATCGTCATGTGATTTCACACCAATAGTTCACATCTTTATGTGATTAGTTCACATCTTCATGTGACTAATACCCAAAGGGTTTACTAGAGTCAATAATCTAGTTCACATCTTTATGTGATTAACACCCAAAGAGTGGTCATGTTTTGCTTTTGAGAGAAGCTTAGTCTACGGATCTGCAACATTCAGATCCGTATGTATTTTGCAAATTTCTATGTCTACAATACTCTACACGGAGCTACTCTAGCTAATTGCTCCCACTTTCAATATGTATCTAGATCGATACTTAGAGTCATCTAGATCGGTGTCAAAAGCTTGCATCGACATAACTCTTTACGATGAACTCTTTTATCACCTCCATAACCGAGAAATATTTCCTTAGTCCTCTAAGGATAATTTTGACCGATGTCCAATGATCTACTCCTATATCACTATTGTACTCCCTTGCCAAAATCATGCTAAGGTATACAATAGGTTTGGTACACAGCATGGCATACTTTATAGAACCTATGACTGAGGCATAGCGAATGACTTTTTCATTCTATTTCTATTTTCTGCTGTGGTCGGGTTTTGAGTCTTTACTCAACTTCACACCTTGCAACACAGTCAAGAACTCCTTCTTTGACTGTTCCATTTTGAACTACTTCAAAAACTTGTCAAGGTATGTACTCATTGAAAAATTTATCAAACGTCTGGATCTGTCTCTATAGACCTTGATTCCCAATATGTAAGCAAATTTACTGAGGTCTTTCATTGAAAAACTCCTTCCAAACACTACTTTATGCTTTCCAGAAAATTCTACATCATTTCCGATCAACAATATGTCATTCACATATACTTATCAGAAAGGTTGTAGTGCTCCCATTCACTTTCTTGTAAATACAAGCTTCACCGCAAGTCTGTATAAAACCATATGCTTTGATCACTTTATCAAAGCATATATTCCAACTCCAAGATACTTGCACCAGTCCATAGATGGATCGCTGGAGCTTGCACACTTTGTTAGCACCTTTAGGATTGACAAAACCTTCTTATTGCATCATATACAACTCTTCTTTAAGAAATCCATTAAGGAATGCAGTTTTGACATCCATTTGCCAGATTTCATAAAATGTGGCAATTGCTAACATGACTTGGACAGACTTAAGCATCACTACGAGTGAGAAAATCTCATCATAGTCAACATCTTGAACTTGTCGAAAACCTTTTTGCGACAATTCGAGCTTTGTAGATATTAACACTACTATCAGCGTCCGTCTTCCTCTTGAAAATCCATTTATTCTCAATGGCTCAGCGATCTTCGGGCAAGTCAATCAAAGTCCATACTTTGTTCTAATACATGGATCCCATCTCAGATTGCATGGCTTCAAGCCATTTCGCGGAATCTGGGCTCATCATCGCTTCCTCATAGTTCGTAGGTTCGTCATGGTCAAGTAACATGACCTCCAGAACATGATTACCGTACCACTCTGGTGTGAAACGTATTTTGGTTGACCTACGAGGTTCAGTAGTAACTTGATATGAAGTTTCAAGATCATCATCATTAACTTCCTCACTAATTGGTGTAGGAATCACTAGAACTGATTTCTGTGATGAAATACTTTCCAATTCGGGAGAAGGTACAATCACCTCATCAAGTTCTACATTCCTCCCACTCACTTCTTTTGAGAGAAACTTCTTCTCTAGAAAGGATCCATTCTTAACAACGAATATATTGCCTCCGGATCTGTGATAGAAGGTGTACCCAACAATTTCCTTTGGGTATCTTATGAAGACGCATTTCTCCGATTTGGGTTCGAGCTTATCAGGTTGAAACTTATTCACATAAGCATCATGGCCCCAAATTTTAAGAAACGACAACTTAGATTTCTTGCTAAACCACAGTTCATATGTGTCATCTCAACGGATTTAGATGGTGCCCTATTTAACGTGAATGCAGCTGTCTCTAATACATAACCCCAAAACGATAGTGATAAATCGGTAAGAGACATCATAGATCGCGCCATATCTAATAAAGTATGGTTATGACATTCGGACACACCATTACGTTGTGGTGTTCCAGGTGGCGTGAGTTACGAAACTATTCCGCATTGTTTCAAATGAAGACCAAACTCGTAACTCAAATATTCTCCTCCACGATCAGATCACAAGAACTTTATTTTCTTGTTACGATGATTTTCCACTTCACTATGAAATTCTTTGAACTTTTCAAATGTTTCAGGCTTATGTTTCATCAAGTAGATATACCCATATCTGCTCAAATCATCTGTGAAGGTCAGAAAATAACGATACGCGCCGCGAGCCTCAACACTCATCAGATTGCATACATCAGTATGTATTATTTCCAATAAGTCAGTTGCTTGCTCCATTGTTCCGGAGAATGGAGTTTCAGTCATCTTGCCCATGAGGCATGGTTCGCAAGTATCAAATGATTCATAATCAAGTGATTCCAAAAGCCCATCAGCATGGAGTTTCTTCATGCGCTTTACACCAATATGACCTAAACGGCAGTGCCACATATAAGTTGCACTATCATTATTAACTTTGCATCTTTTGGTTTAAATATTATGAATATGTGTATCAGTACGATCGAGATTCAATAAACCATTCACCTTGGGTGTATGACCTTAGAAGGTTTTATTCATGTAAACAGAATAACAATTATTCTTTGTCTTCAATGAATAACCGTATTGCAATAAACATGATCCAATCATATATATTATGCTCAACGCAAACACCAAATAACATTTATTTTAGGTTCAACACTAATCTAGAAGGTAAAGGGAGTGTGCGATGATGATCTTATCAACCTTGAAATCACTTCCAACTCACATCATCACCTCGCCCTTAACTAGTCTATTTATTTTGTAACTCCCGTTTCGAGTTACCACTGTTAGCAACTGAACCAGTATCAAATACTTAGGGGTTGCTATAAACACTAGTAAAGTACACATCAATAACATGTATATCAAATATACTTTTGTTCACTTTGCCATCCTTCTTATCCTCCAAGTATCTAGGGCAGTTCCACTTCTAGTGACCATTTCCTTTGCAGTAGAAGCACTCAGTTCCAGGCTTGGGTCTAGCTTTGGGCTTCTTCATGGGAGCAGCAACTTGCTTGCTATTCTTCTTTGAAGTTCCTATTTCTTTCCCTTTGCCCTTTTCTTGAAACTAGTGGTCTTGTTAACCATCAACACTTGATGCTATTTCTTGATTTCTACCTTCGCCGATTTCAGCATCGCGAAGAGCTTGGGAATTACTTTCGTCATCCCTTGCATATTATAGTTCATCACTAAGTTCTTGTAACTTGGTGATAGTGACTAGAGAAGTTTGTCAATTACTATCTTATTTGGAAGATTAACTCCCACTTGATTCAAGAAATTGTAGTACCCAGACAATTTGAGCACATGCTCACTGGTTGAGCTATTCTCCTCCATCTTGTAGGCAAAGTACTTGTCAGAGGTCTCGTACCTCTCGACTCGGGCATGAGTCTGAAATACCAATTTCAGCTCTTGGAACATCTCATATGCTTTGTGACATTTCAAAACATTTTTGAAGTCCCGGTTCTAAGCCGTAAAGCATGGTGCACTAAACTATCAAGTAGTCATCATACCGAGCTTTGCCAAACGTTCATAATGTGTGTATATGCTGCTGCAATAGGTCTGTCACCTAGCGGTGCATCAAGGACATAATTGTTCTATGCAGCAATGAGGATAATCCTCAGATCATGGACCTAGTCCGCATCATTGCTACTATCATCTTTCAACTTACTTTTCTCTAGGAACATATCAAAATAAAACAGGGAAGCTATAGGCGAGCTATTGATCTACAACATAGATATGCAAATACTATCAGGACTAAGTTCATGATAAATTTAAAGTTCAATTAATCATATTACTTAAGAACTCCCACTTAGATAGACATCCCTCTAGTCATCTAAATGATCACGTGATCCAAATCAACTAAACCATGTCCAATCATCATGTGATATGGAGCACCTTTCAATGGTGAACATCACTATGTTGATCATATCTACTATACGATTCACGTTCGACCTTTTGGTATCAGTGTTTCAAGGCCATATCTGCATATGCTAGGCTCGTCAAGTTTAACCCGAGTATTCTGCATGTGCAAAACTGTCTTGCACCCGTTGTATGTGAACGTAGAGCTTATCACACCCAATCATCACGTGGTGTCTCGGCACGACGAACTGTCGCAACGGTGCATACTCAGGGAGAACACTTGTACCTTGAAATTTAGTGAGGGTTCATCTTATAATGCTACCGTCTATAACACCCACGATGCGGCTATATCTCCCACGTGTCGAGGCACGACTTAGAGGCATAACCGCATGGTGGTTTTGTCGCAAGAGGGGTAATCTTCACACAATCCCATGTACTGAATAAGAAAGGGATAAATAGTTGGCTTACAATCGCCACTTCACACAAATAACAAGTTAAACATACATCATCCAGAGTACAATCAAGGTCCGACTACGGAACCAAAATAAAAGAAGACAACCCCAAATGCTAGATCCCCGATCGTCCCAACTGGGCCCCACTACTGATCATCTGGAAAGACACATAACAACGACCAAGGTCTTCATCGAGCTCTCACTTGAGCTCGGTTGCGTCACCTGCACTGGTATCATCGGCACCTACAACTGTTTGGAAGTATCTGTGAGTCACGAGGACTCAACAATCTCACACCCGCGAGATCAAGACTATTTAAGCTTATGGGTAGGATAGGGTAATGGGGTGGAGTTGCAGCAAGCACTAAGAAAATATGGTGGCTGACATACCCAAGTAAGAGCGAGAAGAGAAGCAACGCAACGGTCATGAAGCTAGAAGTGATCCTGAAACTACTTACGCACAACCATAACACAAGAACTGTGTTCACTTCCCAGACTTCGCCGAAAAGAGACCATCACGGCTACACACGCGGTTGATGCATTTTAATTAAGTCAAGTGTGAAGTTCTCTATAATCGGACATTAACAAATTCACATATGCCACATTACCACGAGCACAGCTTGGCGGATCATAATTTCAAGAGAAATCTTGAAGAACAATAGAAGAATGCAAAGAATCCTTGACGAACTACCATGTAGAGCCTCCATGAAGAACTCCGGTAATAAAAGGATGATAGAAAGAAAGAGAAGTTGAGAACATAAGGTGAAGCCTTGCGATGATTTAGATGGATTTGCGACGAGATAATGCGGAAAACTTGGAACTCCAAAAAAGAAAAGATGAAGCATCTCGAACCAAGAATGTGACATGATGAACAACTCTGGAATGAAGAAATTAGATCCCTTGGATGAAACAATAATAAGAATTACGTTATGTGTATCCTTCACCAATTTAAATTGATGACAAGCAACGGATATGGCATACTACTTATTATCGTTGAAAAAGGATTGAAGAGAGATATTGCTCAACTTGGGAAGGTCTTCGATGAACCACTGGTAGGATTTGGGAAGAACGAATGAATTGATACGGTAACAAAGGAAGAGGAATCTTGAACAAACCGCCATAATAATTGAAAATGAAAGTAGCAAAGGCACAATTCACCGGGAAAATATGAAAGCGAATGAAGATACTTGAGGGAATTTAGATACATGGGAATGAAGAGATCATGAACTGATTAGAGGATACTTGAATGATGCACCAGTAAGATTTGGAGAACGAGAGCTGAAAGCTGAGAATGAGTAATATTTGAAAAGATGGCCTTCAGAGGAAAGAAATGGAAACAACTCATGAAATGCTCCGGATGGGTGAAAAGAATTCTCACAATCGAAAACAATTATGAGAGGATGGCATCAAGCTAGAATCACGAATCTTTGAGAGAACGGATAAGATTTGGAGGAAAACTCTTCTTTGGTCTTCAAACTCCGAGAATGACGATGAGAAACACCACCATGAATTGTTGAGGCACTCTAGAATGAAAAATAGAAAGGTTGATCCAACGATGAAAAGAATTTGAAAGATCTTGGAGAAAGCATTTGACTAGTGATAATTCATTCTTACGTCAAACTTGGAGAAGAATTTAGAGTAACTCCGGGAAAATAGAAGAGTCAAGTAAGATCCTGGGAAAAGACCTGTGGGTTAGGGCCCACTCAAGAGAAACACCGTTGAACGATTACTTGAAAGGGGGATTGCACCGGTTGAATTAAATGGCTTGAATGAGATAACAACCTCAAAATACCTTGAAGGGGTTGAGAATGGAAACGTGAATCTTCTGAGAGCTCTTCAACACTCCAGAACCCTTGAATAGCGAGAAGTGAAAGATTAGGAGATACACCGGCATGAGAAAGCATTTGAAAAGAGGAAAAGGGACATGATCAACACCGAAAGCTTGAATTGAATCCACCGGAGAAGAAAATGAGTGAAGAGTGACGAACTTGAAGCTTCCTTAGCATCTTCCTGAGAATCATCGGATAAGAACATTGACGGAAAAGAATGGAGAGACTTCCCATCCATAAAATGGATACTTGATTAAGAAATCCGAGTCCTTGAAAAAAAAAAGGGGGGGGGGGGGGGGGGAAAAACAAAGGCAACTTGGGGACGGATGAAACACACACCGGTTGGAAAGAATTGAAAAGACAACCTTGATGATCTAGAAAGGATTAGCATCCACATAGAAATATGAGAACACCACTTGAAAAAGGTATGGAATCAACACTTGACATTGAAGCAACTCGAATACCACAACTCAAAACAAAACAAAGGTTTGGCTTGCAGAATAAGCCGGAACAAATACATGTGATAGAGATTTACCCAATCCCATATCATGCATTTGTCGGAAAGATATTCTAGGAGCTACTTGAATTCCCACCTATAAAACTCCCGAAACTTTCTGGTTATGCAATTAGGTGTTGGGGATACAGGGGAAGCACAATATCTCACCCAAACTAACAATCCCTACATCCAGTTGTATCCATCCTTCAACACATGACCAAGAAACCTTCAGAAATCGTGTACCTCAATCTGTTATACGAGTTATGGCAATACTCCCGAACTCCTGCCCCAGTACTGGGTGGTGCCAAGGTTATCTCACCAAAAACTGCATAAAAGAGATTTTCAATGTCGGCGAACTCAGGTATTCCAGAACTACAACGATAAAATTGTGATGACAACACCTCGGAGCTCAACTCCCTGGGACACTGCCACAACCCCTAAATGTCAGGAGGCACCAAGAACAATGTTCTCGTCACAAGACTATTGGAACGATTCCAAGATACCCGTGTGATCCTAAATTTTTAGTGAAATTTGAGGAGAGGAAAGTCAAAACTTCTACATCAGTAGGCCTCACCAGAGCGACGAAGTGACTGAGGAGTAAAAAGAATCCTACTCTCCGATATATATAATCTAAGACTCAAAACATTTTGTTCTAGACTCAACAACGTCAACGACTCGATCAAGCAGGGGGCTCCTAAGTCGGGGATGGCTCTGATTACCAACTTGTAACGCCCACGATGTGGCTATATCTCCCACGTGTCGAGGCACAACTTAGAGGCATAACCGCATGGTGGTTTTGTCGCAAGAGGGGTAATCTTCACAGAATCCCATGTACTGAATAAGAAAGGGATAAAGAGTTGGCTTACAATCGCCACTTCACACAAATAACAAGTTAAACATATATCATCCAGAGTACAATCAAGGTCCGACTACGAAACCAAAATAAAATAAGACAACCCCAAAATGCTAGATCCCCGATCGTCCCAACTGGGCTCCACTACTGATCACCCGGAAAGACACATAACAACGACCAAGGTCCTCATCGAGCTCTCACTTGAGCTAGGTTGCATCACCTGCACTGGTATCGTCGGCACCTGCAACTGTTTGGAAGTATCTGTGAGTCACGAGGACTCAGCAATCTCACACCCGTGAGATCAAGACTATTTAAGCTTATGGGTAGGATAGGGTAATGTGGTGGAGCTGTTGTCGTGGATCTAAGACTGACAGTAGAATGGGGGGTAAGTATGAGGATGCAAGATCCTAGCTATGGAGGAGTTGTACGCACGAGTTTTACGAGTTCAGGCCCTTCTCAGAGGAAGTAACAGCCCTACGTCTCGGTGCCCTGAGGCAATCGACTGGATTATATGAGTGTGTGTTTACAAAAGTGCGAACCCCTGTCCCAGAGGAGGAGGGTGGCTTATATAGAGTGCGCCAGGACCCCAACTCCCCTCCGTTACACAGGGTTCAATGTTCATAAAGGAGGGGCGTTACTGGTAACGCCTGCAGTAAAGTGTTATAAATGCCCATAAAGCTATGGTTTAATCTTGACCGTTGCAGAGTGGAGAGTTTCTCATCTTCTGGTGGTCGAGCGTCTTCAAGGTGGTCGAGTGAGCGCATCTTGATGGTCGAGTGGACGATGGTTTCTCTTCGACTACTTCTGATTCTTTGCAGAGATGTCCTTGGGGGCGGTATGTCGGACAGGTCCATGACCCTACCCTAGGTACATAGCTTCATCATTAGCCCCCGAATGGATTAGGGTTTGAGTGGGGAAGGAGTTGGGAACACTTCCGACCCATTCTTTGTGTTATGAGTATATCCTGTTCTGGAACAATGAGTTGAGGTGATGACGTCGACTCCTTTCTCAGTCGCCGTGGTCCATTCTTGGTTTTTGTCGAGTGAATTTTCACGGTAGAATTCCGAATGATGATGCAGAGGATGTTTGTCTTCAGTCTGACAGGTTGTTCTGCTCTCCGCGGATCTTGCGGGATTCGAATTTTGGGAAGCGCGCCAGACGGACGGAAACGAGGTTATCGGGATGGATTAGGCAAGTCTCCTCAATCCCCGCACCACCTTTTTCACCACATATTGCGCGCGTGACTGTTGCGGGATTTGTTTAGATCGCCTGGGTCCACCCGTCAGTCACTCGGATGACGACCTTATAAAAGGCCTCGGACCAAGCCTCTACCCCGTGCGCTCCCATTCTCTCTTCTTCTCTCAATCTCTTCCCACGCTCGCTTCCACCCTCATCGTCGGGCCTTTACTCGAGCTCGACCCACCGCCATGGGGAAGGAGAGGACGGTGGCGCTGGAACGCGCGAAGAAGGCGACAACGAAGGCGAAGGGCAAGCGGACCAGCCGGGGCGGATCCTCGTCGAGATCTGGCCTGCCGGCGGGCTGGATCCAGGGTGACTGGATCCGCTCGACAATCACCCAGGACGACCTCGACGACCTGGTGGAGGGGGACTAATCCCCCACAAGTCAGCACGGCTCCCGGGGATGAAACCGAGCCGCAGCCGAGGGAGGGTGAGTGTGTTCTCCTCGCCACTCACGTAGATCGCGGATTCTCATTGCCCCCCATCCTTTCTTCCGGGGTTTTTTGAACTTCTTTGGGGCCCAACTCCACCATTTCACCCCAAACACTATAGTATATCTGACCGCTTTTGTGTCGATGTGCGAAAACTTCTTGGGTTGTCGACCGCACTGGGGCCTTTTCAAACACATCTTCACCTGCCGATCCTAGTCGGTCAAAAAGGCCAAGTCGAGTGACGAGAGGAAACAAGTGATCCAGATGTGCGGGGGTCTGGTATCCATATGAGGAGCAAGAGTACTTTCCCAGCCATGATTCTTCCCGACTCGGTCCGAGGCTGGCAGTCGACTTGGTTCTACTGCAAGGATCAGCCGACCCCCGGCCAGTCGACTGGACTTCCTCCTTTTTCTTTGTCTTGATTGGAGAAGCCCTCTCCCCTGAAGGTAGTTCCAGAAGAGAAGGCGCAGGTCAAGGTGCTGGTCGAGCGGGTCGTCCAGCTTGTCCGCGATGGGGTGACCGGGATGTACCTGCTGGAGGTCTTTCTCGGTCGACGCATCCAACCTCTTCAGGCGCGCGATCATCCGATGTGGATGTATTCTGGGCTCGAGGGTTCCACTCAAATCCACCCGGAGGATGTCAGTGAGGACACCTTGGAGAAGTGGTTGATGGGGATCACCAGCAACAAAGAAAACCCTCGGGGGTCTAGGAGGGTGATTCCATTCGACAACTCACACCAGCCGGAGCAGGTATAATTCTATCTTATCGAGTATCTTTTTGATTCACCGAGTGACATCTTGTTTATGGTCGATTGAATTTCCTTTGATCATTGTCCTTTCAGGCCCTCATCGACATGTACTCAATGCCCAACGGAGTGCAGGACCAAGATGCTGAGGAAGAAAGGTGTAACACCCCGGATGTAATTTACCTTATATGTATCCCAACTCTTGCCGTTTCCAGCACTAAGTTATTTTATTTTCCTTGGATTCGGGTTTTTGTCTCCATGTGTTGTTGCCTTTGTCATGCATCTCATATCATGTCATCATGTGCATTGCATTTGCATACGTGTTCGTCTCATGCATCTGAGCATTTTCCCTGTTGTCCGTTTTGCATTCCGGCGCTCCTATCTCCTCCGGTGGTCCTTTCTACCTCCTTTCGTGTGTGGGGGTTAGACATTTCTGGATTGGACCGAGACTTGCCATGCGGCCTTAGTTTACTACCGGTAGACTGCCTGTCAAGTTTCGTGCCATTTGGACTTCGTTCGATACTCCAACGGTTACCCGAGGGACCGAGAAGGCCTCGTTTGTGTTGCAGCCCAACACCCTTCCAATTTGGACCAAAACTCACCTAAACCCTCTCCATCATCTAGAGTGTTCGATCACGATCGCGTGGCCGAAAACCGTGCTCAATTTGGAGCCTCCTAGCTCCTCCTACCTATAAAAAGGTCTCTCCCCAAAAATTCCCGGATCCCCTCTTTCCTAACCCTAGCCATTTTCCCCGCAGCGCGCCAGACATGTCCGTTCTCGCACCGGACGCCGCCCCGTGCCACTGAGGGCTCGCCACGTATCCCGCCGGGGCTCCCGCCGCGCCGGCCCGCCCGGCCCAGGGAGGGCCCCCGAGAGCCCGCGCCTGCCGCCGCCCTCCATCCTCTCCGTGCCACCCGAGTACACCGTCGCGCCGCCGCTCGACCTCGCCGCCGGCGAGCTCCCCGCGGTGAGCCTCCTCGCCAACCACGCTGCCCCGCTGACGCCGTGCTCCGCCCGCGCACCGCCGCCTCCTCCCGCGCCGTCCGCCGTGCTCCACGCCGGCCACCTCCACCGCCTGGCACAACCTCGTCGCCGGCGACGCCATCTTCCTCCGATGACCTTGCCAACTCCGGCCACCGCGTTCTACTTCCCCGGCGAACCTCGGCGGCCGTGCAGCTACAGTGCGCTCGGATCTGGATCTCAGATCTAAAACCCTAGCGGTTGACTTCTTCCCCGAACCCTAATCTTTTTGCAAACTTTGGCATGCCGTAACTCTACATCCGTAGCTCCGATTTGCGCGTGTAGCATATCCAAATGTTCGTCTCAAAGAGTACATCATTTCATCTCACTGCATCATTTTAATTTGAGCTCATCTTGATGCCCAAAATGCTGTTGGAAGAGGGCTATGTGATAAATTTGTCAGATCTGCTGCATCAAATAGCTATTTGTCATTTTTTCCATGTTTAATGTGTGCATGATATGCTTCTGAGCTCTACATGAGTTTTGTTATATGTCATACCATCTTTACAGAGGTGCTTACCATGTATTTTTGTGATATGTGTGGTGACTAGCACAAGCTTGCAAAGTAGCGTAATCGGTAATGCTGATTTCAGGGACTTAGAATTTCACAAAGTCCTTGTTCTGTTTTTGTCGTTATGCCATATGTTCATGTTGTTTCCTAGTGATCCGTGCCTCTTTTGAGGATGATCAGTAAGGATGTTTTGTTAACATTGTGGTGCTCTATCCATCCGTGTCTTTTTTTGCATTTATGGAGCACCCTAGCGTGAGTCAATCGAGCTCTACTTTTGCTATTTCGTGAATCCTGGCAGATTGTTGACTTATTAGCGATTTTGCCAATGATGTTGCTATTGATCCGTGCATGCTATGTTGTTGTTCTTGCCATATCTAGCTTCTATGCCATGTATTCTTGATGGATGTATACTTAGTTTGTCATGCCATGCTCTGTAGTGAGTGCATCGAGCTCGTAAACATGCCTACTCGCTAACTGATTTGCATGCTCCAGTTTTTTCGCTAAGTCTGAGATATGTTTATGTTTTTGCCATGATCACATGCTTGCAGTTGTATTTTCTGATCCCTTTTGGCTCAAGGTCACTAAGGGACTTTTGTTAAGTGCTTTGAGTAGCTTCATGCCATGCCTTGCTTTGCCATGTTAAGTTCCTATAGCATGTAGTTTTCATGCTCTAAAGTGTGCTTCCTGATGTTAAATTCCAGACTTGTGTTAATTTCACTAAGTCTGAAACCTGTTACCGTTTGCACTTTTGCCATGCTTGTTTGAACCTGTTAATGGATGGATTAGCCGTAGCTCAGTGTTCATCTTTTGTCAAGCATCATGCGTGGATCCCTGCCATGTATTTTGTTGTCATGTTTGAGTGTTGTAGCATATTTATCTTAATGCATTTAGTTGGTCACTTGCTGATTATCGCAGACCGGTGCCATATTTGTTTTTCTTGCCATTTCCAAACCGTGCATCCGAATGCGGTGATCTTTATATCAATTTCAACCG
This sequence comes from Triticum urartu, assembly GCF_003073215.2. Classification (NCBI taxonomy): domain Eukaryota; kingdom Viridiplantae; phylum Streptophyta; class Magnoliopsida; order Poales; family Poaceae; genus Triticum; species Triticum urartu. Next base: position 200,196,504 of record NC_053028.1, on the reverse strand, counting down.
AAATCACCTCACCTTTCCAGTGGCACTCTTGGATTTCCAAGGTGATTCCAGGTTCAATCATTCCTTGTCAAATCTTGCATATGCATCACATATGGCATCCCGCATAGCATACCATGTTTGCTTCATGTTGTTTGAGCATTGCACGTGGTTGATTGTGTTCCTTTTGCTTGTTTGTCTTGTTTGGGTAGAGCCGGGAGACGAGTTCGTGAACAAGGAGCCCGTTGAGTTTTCTTACGAGGATCAAGTCAACTCTAACAACTTTGCAGGCAAGATGATCATACCCTCGAAATCACTTCTATCTTTGCTTGCTAGATGCTCGCTCTTTTGTTATGCCTATGCTACAATGCCTACCACTTGCTTATCATGCCTCCAAAATTGCCATGTCAAACCTCTAACCCACCATGTCCTAGCAAACCATTGATTGGCTATGTTACCGCTTTGCTCAGCCCCTCTTATAGCGTTGCTAGTTGCAGGTGAAGATTGGAGATCGTTCCTTGTTGGAACATTGTTTATTGTTGGGATATCACTATATTATCTTGTTATCTTAATGCACCTATATACTTGGTAAAGGGTGGAAGGCTCGGCCTTTTGCCTAGTGTTTTGTTCCACTCTTGTCGCCCTAGTTTTCCGTCATATCGGTGTTATGTTCCCGGATTTTGCGTTCCTTACGCGGTTGGGTTATAATGGGAACCCCTTGACAGTTCGCCTTGAATAAAACTCCTCCAGCAATGCCCAACCTTGTCATTCTTGCGGATAGGGATGGACCGGACGTTGTATTTGTGCCGCAGCTCCAAAGGAGAAGGTTGCCGCCGACTTGCACCCCGTCGTCCTTGCGGGTAGGGATGGACCGGACGTTGTACTTGTGCCGCAGCTCCGAAGGAGAAGGTTGCAGTCGACCTGCACCTCGTCATCCTTGCGGATAGGGATATGTTTCAAACTTAGGCGAGTACTGGACTGCAACTAAGTCTCCTAGTGGGTGGACTTAGGCGAGTGCTGGACTGCAGCTAAGCCCCCGAGTGGGAGGGTCGCTCTCCACTCGGTAGGATTTTTTCAAACTTAGGCGAGCGATGGACTGCAGCTAAGCCTCCTAGTGAGAGAACTTAGGCGACTGCTAGACTGCAGCTAAGTCCTCGAGTGGGAGGGTTGCTCTCCACTCGGTAGGATTTTTTCAAACTTAGGCGAGTACTAGACTGCATCTAAGTCTCCTAGTGGGAGGACTTAGGCGAGTGCTGGACTGCATCTAAGCCCCCGAGTGGGAGGGTTTCTCTCCACTCGGTAGGATTTTTTCAAACTTAGGCGAGTACTGGACTGCAGCTAAGGCTCCTAGTGAGAGAACTTAGGCGAGTGCTGGACTGCAGCTAAGCCCCCGAGTGGGAGGATTGCTCTCCACTCGGTAGGATTTTTTCAAACTTAGGATAGTATACGACTGCAGCTAAGCCTCCTAGTTAGAGAACTTAGGCGAGTGTTGGACTGCAGCTAAGCCCCTGAATGGGAGGGTTGCTCTCCACTCGGTAGGATTTTTTCAAACTTAGGCTAGTACCGGACTACAGCTAAGCCTACTAGTGAGAGAACTTAGGCGAGTGCTGGACTGCAGCTAAGCCCCCGAGCGGGAGGGTTGCTCTCCACTCAGTAGGATTTTTTCAAACTTAGGCTAGTACCGGACTGCAGCTAAGCCTCCTAGTGAGAGAACTTAGGCGAGTGCTAGACTGCAGCTAAGCCCCCGAGTGGGAGGGTTGCTCTCCACTCGGTAGGATTTTTTCAAACTTAGGCTAGTACCGGACTGCAGCTAAGCCTCCTAGTGAGAGAACTTAGGTGAGTGCTGGACTGCAGCTAAGTCCCCGAGTGGGAGGGTTGCTCTCCACTCGGTAGGATTTTTTCAAACTTAGGCTAGTACCGGACTGCAGCTAAGCCTCCTAGTGAGAGAACTTAGGCGAGTGCTGGACTGCAGCTCAGCCCCCGAGTGGGAGGGTTGCTCTCCACTCGGTAGGATTTTTTCAAACTTAGGCTAGTACCGGACTGCAGCTAAGCCTCCTAGTGAGAGAACTTAGGTGAGTGTTGGACTGCAGCTAAGCCCCCGAGTGGGAGGATTGCTCTCCACTCGGTAGGATTTTTTCAAACTTAGGCTAGTACCGGACTGCAGCTAAGCCTCCTAGTGAGAGAACTTAGGCGAGTGCTGGACTGCAGCTAAGCCCCTGAGTGGGAGGGTTGCTCTCCACTCGGTAGGATTTTTTCAAACTTAGTCTAGTACCGGACTGCAGCTAAGCCTCCTAGTGAGAGAACTTAGGCGAGTGCTGGACTGCAGCTAAGCCCCCGAGTGGGAGGGTTGCTCTCCACTCGGTAGGATTTTTTCAAACTTAGGCTAGTACCGGACTGCAGCTAAGCCTCCTAGTGAGAGAACTTAGGCGAGTGCTGGACTGCAGCTAAGCCCCTGAGTGGGAGGGTTGCTCTCCACTCGGTAGGATTTTTTCAAACTTAGTCTAGTACCGGACTGCAGCTAAGCCTCCTAGTGAGAGAACTTAGGCGAGTGCTGGACTGCAGCTAAGCCCCCGAGTGGGAGGGTTGCTCTCCACTCGGTAGGATTTTTTCAAACTTAGGCTAGTACCGGACTGCAGCTAAGCCTCCTAGTGAGAGAACTTAGGCGAGTGCTGGACTGCAGCTCAGCCCTCGAGTGGGAGGGTTGCTCTCCACTCGGTAGGATTTTTTCAAACTTAGGCTAGTACCGGACTGCAGCTAAGCCTCCTAGTGAGAGAACTTAGGTGAGTGTTGGACTGCAGCTAAGCCCCCGAGTGGGAGGATTGCTCTCCACTCGGTAGGATTTTTTCAAACTTAGGCTAGTACCGGACTGCAGCTAAGCCTCCTAGTGAGAGAACTTAGGCGAGTGCTGGACTGCAGCTAAGCCCCCGAGTGGGAGGGTTGCTCTCCACTCGGTAGGATTTTTTCAAACTTAGGCTAGTACCGGACTGCAGCTAAGCCTCCTAGTGAGAGAACTTAGGTGAGTGTTGGACTGCAGCTAAGCCCCCGAGTGGGAGGATTGCTCTCCACTCGGTAGGATTTTTTCAAACTTAGGCTAGTACCGGACTGCAGCTAAGCCTCCTAGTGAGAGAACTTAGGCGAGTGCTGGACTGTAGCTAAGCCCCTGAGTGGGAGGGTTGCTCTCCACTCGGTAGGATTTTTTCAAACTTAGTCTAGTACCGGACTGCAGCTAAGCCTCCTAGTGAGAGAACTTAGGCGAGTGCTGGACTGCAGCTAAGCCCCCGAGTGGGAGGGTTGCTCTCCACTCGGTAGGATTTTTTCAAACTTAGGCTAGTACCGGACTGCAGCTAAGCCTCCTAGTGAGAGAACTTAGGCGAGTGCTGGACTGCAGCTAAGCCCCCGAGTGGGAGGGTTGCTCTCCACTCGGTAGGATTTTTTTTAAACTTAGCCTAGTACTGGACTGCAGCCAAGCCTCCTAGTGAGAGAACTTAGGCGAGTGTTCGACTGCAGCTAAGCCCCCGAGTGGGAGGGTTGCTCTCCACTCGGTAGGATTTTTTCAAACTTAGGCTAGTACCGGACTGCAGCTAAGCCTCCTAGTGAGAGAACTTAGGCGAGTGCTGGACTGCAGCTAAGCCCCCAAGTGGGAGGGTTGCTGTCCACTCGGTAGGATTTTTTTCAAACTTAGGCTAGTACCGGACTGCAGCTAAGCCTCCTAGTGAGAGAACTTAGGCGAGTGCTGGACTGCAGCTAAGCCCCCGAGTGGGAGGATTGCTCTCCAGTCGGTAGGATTTTTTTGAACTTAGGCGAAACGGATTCGCAACTAAGCCCACCCACTGGGGGATTTCAGAAGTAAATAAGAACAACACAATCTAATGAGAGAACTGTAAGCTCTTGTCTTTGATAAACGAATTACAAAAGGTGTTTCTCATTACATTTTATTCGAACGAGTGCTTAAGTATAAAAGGGGCGGAGCAGCTCCGCGTTCCAAGCCCGTGGCTCGTCTTTCTGATGCTCAATACTGTAAAGATGGTATGCTCTGTTGTGGAGAACTTTGGTGATGATGAAGGGGCCCTCCCAAGTCGGGGCAAGCTTGTGTGGTTTCTGTTGATCCACTCGAAGAACCAGGTCTCCTTCTTGAAAGGCTCGACCCCTCACATTTCTGGTGTGGAATCGACGCAAGTCTTGCTGGTAGATGGTCGGCCAGATCAAGGCCATCTCTCTTTCCTTCTCCAAGAGATCGACTGAATCTTGCCGGGCCTACTGTGCTTCCTCTTCGGAGAAGAGCTCGACTCGGGGTGCGTTGTGGCAAAACTGCTTCGGCTCCGTAAACCAAAAAGAAAGGAGTTCGTCCGGTCGACCGATTAGGAATTGTCCTCAAGCCCCACAGAACTGACGGAAGTTCATCAACCCAAGCGCCTGCTGCGTGTTTGAGATCACGCATCAGTCGGGGTTTCAATCCTTTGATAATTAGGCCACTGGCTCTTTCTGCTTGTCCGTTTGGCTGCGGGTGAGCGACCGAAGCATAGTCGACTCGAGTGCCCTGAGAGGTGCAAAAAGCTCTAAATTCATCAGAGTCAAAGTTCAACCCGTTGTATGTGATGATGCTGTGTGGGACTCCATATCTGAACGTCAATTCTCTGATAAAACTAACAGCGGTGCTAGCATCAAGGTTCTTGATAGGTTTAGCTTCGATCCATTTGGTAAACTTGTCGACTGCAACGAGCACATGAGTGAAGCTGCTCCTGCCAGTTCTCAGTGGTCCAACCATATCCAGTCCCCAAACAACAAAGGGCCAGATGAGGGGGGTGGTCTTCAGAGCAGACGCCGGCTTGTGGGACATGTCGGAGTAAAACTGGCAGCCTTCACATCTGTCGACTATATCTTTCGCCATTTCATTTTCTCGTGGCCAATAGAATCCAGCTCGGTATGCTTTAGCCACAATGGCCCGGGAGGACGCATGATGACCACAGGTCCCCGAGTGGATGTCATTGAGGATCATTCGACCTTCTTCTGGTGTTATGCATTTCTGACCGACTCCAGTCACGCTTTCCCTGAACAGCTGCCCTCTTATCACAGTAAAGGCCTTGGATCGACGGATGATCTGTCGAGCCTCTTCTTCATCCTCTAGGAGTTCTTTCCTGAGGATGTACGCAATGTAGGGCACCGTCCAGTCGGGAGTAATGGCTATAACCTCCATGATCAGGTCGACCATGGCTGGGACCTCGACTTCAATCGGATCTGTGGCGCTCTTAGGTTGCGGGGGCTCTTCAGTAAAAGGATCTTCCTGAACTGTCGGCGAGTGGATATGCTCCAAAAATACATTGCTGGGAATGGCTTCTCTCTTGAAACCTATCTTTGCCAAATCGTCAGCTACTTGATTTTTCAGTCGGGGTATGTAGCGGAGTTCTAATCCCTCAAACTTCTTCTCGAGCTTTCTCACTATGTTGTAGTGACCAGTCATGGCTGGGATTCTGACGTCCCACTCCTTCATCACTTGGTTAACTACCAAATCTGAGTCGCCATAGACCATGAGGCGACGGACGCTGAGTGAAATGGCCATGCGCAACCCATACAGGAGTGCTTCATGTTCTGCTTCGTTGTTGGAGGAATCAAAGTGAATCTGGAGGACATATCTGAGCCTGTCTCCTCGGGGGATACCAGAACTACTCCAGCACCAGAACCGTTCAGCATCTTGGATCCATCAAAGAACATGGTCCAGTGTTCAGAGTGAACTTGAGTCGGCAGTTGCTGTTCGATCCACTCGGCGAGGAAATCTGCTATTGCCTGGGACTTGATAGCTTTCTTTGCCTCAAACTTGATATCCAGGGGAAGGAGTTCAATCGCCCATTTGGCCACTCGACCAGTTGCATCTCTGTTGTGCAGAATCTCTGACAATGGAGCGTCGCTGACGACTGTAACAGAGTGATCTGAGAAATAGTGTGCAACCTTCTTCGTGGTCATGTAAATCCCATAGACAAGCTTCTGATAATGAGGATATCTCTGCTTTAACGGGGTCAGGACTTCAGAAATATAATAAACTGGGCGTTGAACCTTATAAGCTTTTCCTTCTTCTTCCCGCTCGACCGTAAGTACTGTACTGACGACTTGTCCAGTGGCTGCTATATAAAGCAGTAGAGGCTCTTTGCTGATTGGAGCAGCAAGCACCGGCTGGGTGGAAAGCAGGGCTTTTAGCTCTACAAACGCTGCATCAGCTTCTGGGGTCCACTCGAACTTGTCTGATTTCTTCATCAGTCGGTAAAGAGGTAGCGCCTTTTCACCGAGGCGAGAAATGAATCGACTTAGGGCGGCCAAGCAACCAGTAAGCTTCTGGACATCGTGCACACGCCCAGGGCGCTTCATTCGGAGTATAGCGCCTACTTTCTCTGGGTTAGCATCGATTCCTCGTTCGGAAACAAGAAAACCGAGTAACTTTCCTCTTGGAACTCCAAACGTGCACTTTGATGGATTGATCTTGATATCATACCTTCTGAGGTTGGCAAAGGTTTCAGCAAGGTCAGTCAGTAGGTCGAAACCTTTACGTGACTTGACCACAATGTCATCCATGTATGCTTCCACATTCCAACTGATCTGAGTGAGCAGGCACTTCTGAATCATCCGCATGAATGTGGCTCCGGTGTTTTTCAAACCGAATGGCATTGTGACATAACAGAAGCACCCAAACGGGGTGATAAACGCTGTCTTTATTTCGTCGGGTCCATACAGACGGATCTGGTGGTACCCGGAGTAGGCGTCCAAAAAGGACAAACGCTCGCACCCTGCAGTCGAGTCGACTATCTGGTCGATGCGAGGGAGAGGAAAGTGATCTTTCGGGCAGGCCCGATTGATATGCTTGAAATCGATGCACATGCGAAGTGAGTCGTCTTTCTTTGGGACCATGACAACATTGGCTAACCACTCGGAGTGGTAAATCTCTCAGATAAACTCAGCTGCCAAAAGCCGAGCCACCTCTTCCCCGACTGCCTTTCTTTTCTGGACGGCGGACTGTCGAAGATGTTCTTTGACTAGTTTCACCTTCGGGTCGACTCGCAAACGATGCTCAGCCAGTTCCCTGGGAACACCCGGCATGTCAGAAGGCTTCCATGCAAAGATGTCCCAGTTCTCATGGAGGAACTGGATGAGCGCTTCTTCCTATTTGGAGTCGAGTGAGGTTGAAATGTGAGTCGGAGCAGCACTGGGATCTGTCGGGTGAATATGAATTGACTTCGTTTCACCAGACAACTGGAATGCTGAATCTGTGGCTGGCTTCTTGGCTCGCAGCAAGTCACTCGGATCTGCATTTTTCTGGTATTCTTGCAATTCTACTACGGCCATCTGGGCATCGGCGATCTTTGAGCCCTTCTGGAAGCACTCTTCTGCCTTCTTTCGATTACCAGAGATAGTAATTACTCCTCTGGGACCTGGCATCTTCAGTTTGAGGTACACGTAACATGGTCGAGCCATAAATCATGCATAAGCTGGCCTGCCTAGAATTGCATGATAAGCACTCTGGAAATCCACAACTTCAAACGTGAACTTTTCTTTGCGGTAATTTTTGGAATCATCGAAAACCACGTCGAGTGCAATCTGACCGAGGGATGCGGCCTTCTTGCCTGGAATGACCCCATGGAAACTCATATGGCTTTCACTGAGCCTGGACATCGGAATGCCCATTCCTTTCAACGTTTCTGCATACAGTATGTTCAGACCACTGCCACCGTCCATCAGGACCTTTGTTAGTCGAGTGCCTTCGACCACCAGGTCAACCACCAGTGCTTGCCTCCCAGGGGTGGCGATGTGCGCTGGATGATCAGACTGGTCGAATGTAATGGCAGTCTGTGACCACTTCAAGTAACTGGGTGTCGCTGGAGCAACCATGTTCACTTCCCTGTTGATAACTTTCAATCGACTTTTGCTCTCGACATCAGCAAAAATCATCAGTGTGGAATTCACGTGGGGATAACCATCGTCATCCTCTTCCTCAACCTCAGCCTTGTCTGTCTCCTTCTCTTTTTCCTTGGGCTGTTTCTCTCGGAACTGCTGGATTAGGAGCCGACACTGCCGAGTGGTGTGCTTCGGGTAAATGAAATTACCTTCTTCATATTTTTTGGTGTGGATATGGCACAGCAGATCCAACACGTCATTTCCATCTTGATCTTTTACTTTCTTGGGGTTCCACGGCCCTTTGGGCTTCCCCTTGAACTTTGCGCTTCTTTTTCTGACCGGAGTTTCCTCCTCCGGCTTCGTGGGCGACTGCTTTGTACTTGCCGCTCCGGAGCCGCTCTTCTTCTTCACCATTGGCATACTTGGTGGCAATTTCCATCATCCGATCCAGAGTCATATTCCCTGTCCGGCCAAATTTCATATTCAACTCTCGATACCTGATGCCTTCCTTAAAGGCACAAATTGCCTGATGATCTGACACATCTTCTACTGTGTGGTGAAGGGTGATCCATCTCTGGATATAATCCCTCAAAGTTTCATTCGGTTTCTGAACACAACACTGCAACTCTGTCAAACCTGCCGGCCGTTTGCACATGCCCTCGAATGTTCTGACAAACACTCGAGCGAGATCTTCGCAAGTATAGATGCTGCCAGGTGCTAACTGATTCAGCCATGCTCTAGCCGAGCCCTCTAACATCAGAGGAAGGTGTTTCATGGCCACTTCATCATTACCGCCACCAATCTGGACAGCCACTCGGTAGTCTTCAAGCCAAGTGTCAGGCTTGGACTCCCCGGTGAACTTACTAACTCCAGACGCCAACCTGAAGTTGGGGGGAATCACCGCAGCTCTGATAGCTCTGTTGAAGCACTCTAGACCAGAGACATGCACCCTGTTGCTGGTTTGTGGACCTCCATCATGGCCCTCCCGATGAGCTCTGTTTCTGTCGACCAAGCCCTGCACGAGAATAGATCTCGCATCAAAGCCTGGCTCCCTGGGGTCGATTGGAATACCTCACCCAACACTGTGAGGACGTCTGTCTTCATGCTGCCGAGACACGTACGACCCGCTCCTCGGGGGAGGCGTGGGCACTCGATGGCGATCATCACGATCGACTCGGCGATCATACTGCTCTCGGTTTCTGTACTAATCTCGTCGATTCCCATGTCCCTCACGCCTCGGAGGCGATCTTAGGCTATGGGCCGACTGAACTGTGTCTGCCATCACGGATCTGCTGTGGATCCTATCCCGCGACTAAGATACAACTGTATTCTGCTCTCCCACTGCCCGAAGCGAGGCTCGGATCTGCACGAGACCTCGACCAGCTTCTGACTGGGAGGGTTGGATCGACTCCGCTATCCGGGCAGCAGCAGCTAGATTCTGGATCGGGGTTCGACATACCTGAGTTGGAGGTGGAAAAAGTTGGCGTTGACTGGATTCAGGAGCACGTTGTCGAGCGCAATCGTCAAGTGCGCTCTGGAGGTTCTCCAGTCGAGTGCACTCAGCCAGATTGGCCAAGCACGCCTGCTCCAAGGCCTGGGCCTCGGGGGTTTCGCCAACTATAGGAGTGTGCAGGGCATCCATGTTCCGGCGACGAAGTTCTTCCCTCTGCCGCGAGGAGAGAGGTTCGGGGCGGTACTCCTCGTGAACGCGCGACGGATTGCCGTTCCCGTCACCTCCATCTTCACGATTGGAGCCAGGAGGACTGCGTGGTCCATTGACCATCAGGACTTCCGTCGCCGAGTCACTGCTGCTGCACTCAGATGCGGTCTCGACGGAGCCAGTCGACAGATCGAACAGGCTGTAAAGAGATTAGTCGGGCTCGATCGTCGCGACTTGAGGGGTGGCCCATTGGCGGGCCACCGCATTCTTCACCCACCACTGAAGCCTCGACCGACCGGTGCGCTTGCTCCGGCGGGTTGCAGGGAGGGGGAAAGCTGCTGGAGTCGACTGGTACTGGGTGGACGGTTGCCGCAGGAGGACGCCGCGGACGCATGTGCGAAAGTGCTCCGCCCCGCGGGCAGGGAGCGCATCGGCGTCGAGTGGTGCCTCCTGGAGCCAAGCGGAGTCGTCGGCGACAAACACGAGCGCGCCGAGATGGATCTCGCGGCCCTCAGCCAAACCTCTGCCTGGAACCATGATGAAGGGGGTCGGAAAAATTGCAACTTCTCCAATAAGTCGCTAAGACACCTGCCCCACGGTGGGCGCCAACTGTCGTGGATCTAAGACTGACAGTAGAATGGGGGGTAAGTATGAGGAGGCAAGATCCTAGCTATGGAGGAGTTATACGCACAAGTTTTACGAGTTTAGGCCCTTCTCGGAGGAAGTAACAGCCCTACGTCTCGGTGCCCTGAGGCGGTCGACTGGATTATATGAGTGTGTGTTTACAAAAGTGCGAACCCCTGTCCCAAAGGAGGAGGGTGGCTTATATAGAGTGCGCCAGGACCCCAACTCCCCTCCGTTACACAGGGTTCAATGTTCATAAAGGAGGGGCGTTACTGGTAACGCCTGCAGTAAAGTGTTATAAATGCCCATAAAGCTATGGTTTAAGTCTTGACCGTTGCAGAGTGGAGAGTTTCTCATCTTCTGGTGGTCGAGTGTCTTCAAGGTGGTCGAGTGAGCGCATCTTCATGGTCAAGTGGACGATGGTTTCTCTTCGACTGCTTCTGATTATTTGCAGAGATGTCCTTGGGGGGGTATGTCGGACAGGTTCATGACCCTACCCTAGGTACATAGCTTCATCAGCTGCAGCAAGCACTAAGCAAATATGGTGGCTAACTTATGCAAATAAGAGCGAGAAGAGAAGCAACGCAACGGTCGTGAAGCTAGAAATGATCACGAAGTGATCCTGAAACTAGTTACGCACAACCATAACACAAGAACCGTGTTCACTTCCTGGACTCCGCCGAAAAGAGACCATAATGGCTACACACGCGGTTGATGCATTTTAATTAAGTCAAGTGTCAAGTTATCTACAACCGGACATTAACAAATTGCCATATGCCACATAACCGCGGGCACGGCTCTCGAAAGTTTATACCCTGCATGGGTGTCCCAACTTAGCCCATCACAAGCTCTCACGGTCAACGAAGGATATTCCTTCTCCCGGATAGACCCGATTAGTCTCGGAATCCCGGTTACAAGACATTTCAACAATGGTAAAACAAGACTAGCAAAGCCGCCCGATGTGCCGACAATCCCGATAGGAGCTGCACATATCTCGTTCTCAGGGCACACCGGATAGGTCAAGCTATGAGTAAAACTAGCCCTCAAGTTTCCCTGAGGCGGCCGTGTAGGTTGCCCGGTTCGGACCAACACTTATTGAAGCACTGGCCCGGGGGGGTTAAAATAAAGATGACCCTCGGGTTGGCCGACCCAAGGGCAAGGTAATAGGTTTTTAGGCAAATGTAAAACCAAGGTTGGGCCTTGCTGGAGGAGTTTTACTCAAAGCGAACTGTCAAGGGGTTCCCATAACACCCAACCGCGTAAGCAACGCAAAATCAAGGAACATAACACCGGTATGACGGAAACTAGGGCGGCAGGAGTGGAACAAAACACTAGGCATAAGGCCGAGCCTTCCATCCTTTACCAAGTATATAGATGCATTAATTAAATAAGAGATATTGTGATATCACAACATATCCATGTTCCAACATGGAATAAACTTCAACTTCACCTGCAACTAGCAACGCTATAAGAGGGGCTGAGCAAAAGCAGTAACATAGCCAAACAACGGTTTGCTAGGAAGGTGGGTTAGAGGCTTGACATGGCAACATGGGAGGCATGATATAACAAGTGGTAGGTAGCGCGACATAGCGATAGAACGAACAACTAGCAAGCAAAGATAGAAGTGATTTCGAGGGTATGGCATCTTGCCTGAGATCCCACAAGGAAGAAGAACGAGTCCATGAAGAAGACAAACGGACGTAGTCGAACGAATCCTCCCAACTCCGGAACGAAACCGAAGCTAACAAGAGACGCAACCCGGAAAGAAGCAAGCAACATAGTAAACAACCATCACATAAACATGGCATGATGCACAACCAAGTATGATGCATGTTCGGTTTAAATATGCATGGCATGGCAAAGTGCAACAAACGATACTACAAGTTAAGTGGAGCTCAATATGCAACGAGTTGCATATTGATGGAACTTCACAACAATTATTTAGTTCGCTATTGTTTATGTACCCAACAATATTAAATGTTATTAAACATGACAAGGGATGAAGCATATCTATACCTACTAATAAAGCAAGGTGCGTTTCTCCAATTATTTCAGCCGTTCACCGCCAAAAGATTTCTTTTTTCTATCCGAGGTGGTACTAAACTTTTGTACGTCCGTATGTTAGAAAAAGAAAAAGATTTGTCTAGAATAACGTACATGGGCCGCCCGCGCTACAACCCAGTAAGGTCAGCCCATTTTCTCCTGCACAGGCAGCAATAAGTAAACCTATTTCCCGCACAGGGCGGTAGATAGTTTAACGTATGCACGGGGCGTCAAGACTGGGCCGCCCATTTTCTCTATGTTTTGTTTCTATTTTTCTTCTTCTTTTCTCTCTTTTTATTTTTCGCTTCTTTTTTATTTTTCCCATTTCAATTTTATTTTTCCTTTTTTTCAAAATTCGAAATTTTCAAAAATTTCGGAATTTCACTTCTTATTCAATTTTTCGGCAAAAAAATTGAATTCCAAAAATGTGTTCATATTTTAGAAAATGTTTGGGATTTCTTTGTCGTTTAAAATTTTCAGGATTTTAAAAATTAATCCCATTTTTTTCAAATATGTGTATTTTTTAGAAGTGCTCAATATTTAAGAAAATGCATTTGACAAATGTTCCACATTCGAAAAATATCCGTGGTTTACCGATATGTTCATAAACTGAAAATAATGTTTACATTAAAGAAACAAATTTTCTAAAATTCTTCTGAATGTTCAAAATATGTTCCTGTTTTCAAAATTTGGTCAAAACTTCAAAAATGTTCGTATTTTTAAAAAAGGTTCATGTTTTAAAGTAATGTATGTGAATTTAAGAAATACTCAGTTTAATCTTTTTGTTCTTGTTTTTTTCAAAAATGTATGGAAGTTAAAAAAACTATTCGTAATTTAGAAAATCGTTCATGCTGCCAAGTATATTCCGAAGTTCATGTTATGAATTCCAAAATTCATCCTTTCACCGCCAAAACATTTCTTTTTTCTATCCGAGGTGGTACTAAACTTTTGTACGTCCGTATGTTAGCAAAAGAGAAAGATTTGTCTAGAATAACGTACATGGGCCGCCTGCGCTACGACCCAGTAAGGTCAGCCCATTTTCTCCTGCACAGGCAGCAATAAGTAAACCTATTTCCCGCACAAAGCGATAGATAGTTTAATGTACGCACAGGGCGTCAAGATCGGGCCTCCCATTTTCTCTATGTTTTGTTTCTATTTTTCTTCTTCTGTTTCTCTCTTTTTATTTTCCGTTTATTTTTTATTTTTTCCCATTTCAATTTTATTTTTCCTTTTTTCTGAAATTCGAAATTTTCAAAAATGTCAGAGTTTCACTTCTTATTCAATTTTTCGGCAAAAGTTTCGAATTCCAAAAATGTGTTCATATTTTGGAAAATGTTTGGGATTTCTTTGTCGTTCAAAATTTTCAGGATTTTAAAAATTAATCTCATTTTTTTCAAATGTGTGTATTTTTTAGAATTGCTCAATATTTAAGAAAATGCATTTGAAAAATGTTCCACATTCGAAAAATATTCATGGTTTACCGATATGTGCATAAATTGAAAATAATGTTTACATTAAAGAATTTTTTCTAAAATTCTTTGGAATGTTCAAAATATGTTCCTGTTTTCAAAATTTGTTCAAAACATCAAAAATGTTCATATTTTTAAAAAAGGTTCATGTTTTAAAGTAATGTATGTGAATTTCAATAAATACTCCATTTAATCTTTTTATTCTTGTTTTTTCAAAAATGTATGGAAGTTTAAAAAAACTATTCGTAATTTAGAAAATCATTCATGCTGCCAAGTATATTCCGAAGTTCATGTTATGAATTTCAAAGTTGTGTTCCTATTTCAAAAAATGTATGCAATTTTAAAATTTTGATCGTTACAATTAAAAAAATGTTTGGGTTTTTCTAATTTTGTTCAAGATTTAAAAACTGCATTTAGAAAATGTTACAAATTTGAAAAATATTATTGTTTTAGTGAAATGTTCAAAAATTGAAAATATTTTTTGCATTGAAAGCACATTTTCTAAATTTTACTTCTGAACGTTCAAAACATGTTCCCATTTCCAAAACTTGTTCACAAATGAAAAAATCTTCGTATTTTTATAAACAACTTCATGTTTTTAGGAAATGTTTATGAATTTCAAAAAATGTTCCATTCAAATTTTTTGTTCGTGTTTTTTTAATTATATGGGGTTTTTAAAAAAATTGTTCATGTTGCCAAGTATATTAAGCAATTCATAGTTATCATTTTTTGAAAAGGTCAGAAAATGAAAAAAATGTTTCGAATCTGACATTGCAGTATATTCTTAAATATTCACGCTAACCATTGGAGGACACGTTTGTTTGAGTGGCTAGCAACATGTGGTCGGGTCTTTGAGGTCGTGAGTTCGATCACTCCCATACTTGGCCTGCTCTGCATCTGACATATCGAGCTAAGTCGGTTTGTTCAGAATAAGGGACACCATAAATTATTGACGGTGGTAGCTTCCATGTGCAAATAAAACAAAATGTGCTGGTTAACTATAATTGAAGGAATTTTTTGGCATATTCCAATAAAAGAGAATATAGTTGTTTGGCTCTAATTAAAGGGTGTCGTGTTGACCTAGAGAATACGGATATGTGGGGGTCTTGATCTATTCTTATATCGAGTCAGATGCATATAATTTTATTATCCCGTTGCAACGCACGGGCATGTGTGCTAGTGAATACTACCTATCTAGGCAAATTTAAATGAGGCTGGAACAACAAACAACAAATCCGAAAAATCCTCATACACAAATTTTAGAGTTGGTACTATTCTTCCCTAAATCATATTTTAGAGTTGTTAAACATGCAAAGTAATTCCACCATGACAAACTATGCATTTTTCCACCCCGTTTACATATAAAGTTTATTAGATTCTGAACTACGGTTATTTAGTTATGAAATAAATCATTTTAGCATGGCATATGAGCAAATTTAATCAAACACCATGTTTAAACATTTTTAACATAGATGAAAGTGGCATATTATGAAACTAGATGAAATTCTAGTCATTTTTCATATATAAAGTTTTTACATATGATGCACGGTTTGTGAGTTACGATATGCATGAACTAGAGGTGCTAATCTGCAAAACTGTTGTTCTCTGGATAATAGACAAATTCGCAGACTCTAAAAAAAACATACGCTGGCCGAATCTGAAACAGTCCACTGGGGGCCGAATAACTAAACTGTGCACTAGTCAGGGAATAGGGAGGTTGTCCTCACCATGGGCTTGGCCCAGTCGAAGGAGAGACGAGGCAGACGGGTCGGCGCTGGGCTTGGGCAGCTAGACCAGTTAGCGAGGCCCACGCAGCCCATGTGCGTGCGAGCTGCAGAGGAGGTTGGCGAGTTGGGCGCTCGTCCTCCTCACGTTCAGGGAGCAGCAGCGGCGAACTCTGTACGGCGGTGGGGTGGCGCTTCGGTGCTGGGGTCGACCGGCTGGCGGCGGGGAAGGACAGATCTGGTCAGCACAGGCCAGATTGGGTTGATCCCGATCTGATCCGAGGCGGCAACCGAGGTCCGGTGATCGGGTCGGCGACCTGCAGCGAGAGGGAGTCCGGTGAGGGCGCGAGCGAGAGAGAGAGATCGAAGCAGAGAAGCGAGGAGGCAACGAGCGCGGCGACCTGGGTCGGTGCTCGCCGGCAGTGGAGTGACGAGGGACGACAGGGACAGCGCCGGCGAAGTCCAGTGGTGGGGATCGGGGTCGCCAGCGGGAGGTTGCGGGGAGCTGCGGGGCTCGTGTGCGCGCGGGCTCGCGGCGGGCGGCCTCGGGCCCAGATCGGCCCGCAGCGGGTCTGTGATGGGCTTCGCCGGGCTCTGCGGGAGGTGGAGGCAGGAGGGGCGCGTGGCAAGCAGTGGTTGGGCGAGGGCGGCGACGTGGTTGCGGTTTGCCACTAAGAGCTTGCTACATGGCGTGAGGGGGCTGGGGCTCGTCGGAAAACGAGGAGGTGATGTCTACTGCACAACCTTCTTCTTGTAGACGTTGTTGGGCCTCCAAATGCAGAGGTTTATAGGACAGTAGCAAATTTCCCTCAAGTGGATGACCTAAGGTTTATCAATCCGTAGGAGGCGTAGGATGAAGATGGTCTCTCTCAAGCAACCCTGCAACCAAATAACAAAGAGTCTCTTGTGTCCCCAACACACCCAATATAATGGTAAATTGTATAGGTGCACTAGTTCGGCGAAGAGATGGTGATACAAGTGGTATATGGATAGTAGATATGAGTATTTGTAATCTGAAAATATAAAAATAGCAAGGTAACTAATGATAAAAGTGAGCACAAACGGTATTGCAATGCGTTGAAACAAGGCCTAGGGTTCATACTTTCACTAGTGCAAATTTCCTCAACAATAATAACATAATTGGATCATATAACTATCCCTCAACATGCAACAAAGAGTCACTCCAAAGTCACTAATAGCGGAGAACAAACGAAGAGATTATGGTAGGGTACGAAACCACCTCAAAGTTATTCTTTCCAATCAATCCGTTGGGCTATTCCTATAAGTGTCACAAACAGCCCTAGAGTTCGTACTAGAATAACACCTTAAGACACAAATCAACCAAAACTCTAATGTCACCTAGATACTCCAATGTTACCTCAAGTATCCGTGGGTATGATTATACGATATGCATCACACAATCTCAGATCATCTATTCAACCAGCACATAGAACCTCAAAGAGTGCCCCAAAGTTTCTACCAGAGAATCACGACGAAAACGTGTGCCAACCCCTATGCATAGGTTCATGGGTGGAACCCGCAAGTTGATCACCAAAACATACATCAAGTGAATCGCGTGGAATCCCATTGTCACCACAGATACGCACGGCAAGACATACATCAAGTGTTCTCAAATATTTAAAGACTCAATCCAATAAGATAACTTCAAAGGGAAAACTCAATCCATTACAAGAGAGTAGAGGGGGAGAAAACATCATAAGATCCAACTATAATAGCAAATCTCATGATACATCAAGATCGTATCACCTCAAGAACACGAGAGAGAGAGAGAGAGAAAGAGAGATCAAACACATAGCTACTGGTACATACCCTCAGCCCCGAGGGAGAACTACTCCCTCCTTGTCATGGAGAGCACCGGGATGATGAAGATGGCCACCGGAGAGGGATTGCCCCCTCCGGCAGGGTGCCGAAACAGGTCTAGATTGGTTTTCGGTGGCTACGAAGGCTTCTGGCGGCGGAACCCCCGATCTATTGTGCTCCCCGATCGTTTTAGGGTATATGCAGATATATAGGCGGAAGAAGTACGTCAGGGGAGCCACAAGGGGCCCACGAGGGTGGAGGGCGCGCCCAGGGGGTGGGCGCGCCCAGGGGGTGGGCGCGCCCCCTGCCTCGTGGCTTCCTCGTTGCTTCGCTTACGTGGACTCCAAGTCTCTCGGGTTGCTTTCCTTCCAAAAATAAGTTCCGTGAAGTTTAAGGCAATTGGACTCCGTTTGATTTTCCTTTTCTGCGATACTCTAAAACAAGGGAAAAAAACAGAAACTGGCACTGGGCTCTGGGGTAATAGGTTAGTCCCAAAAAATATATAAAATAGAATATAAATTCATATAAAACATCCAAGGTTGATAATATAATAGCATGGAACAATCAAAAATTATAGATACATTGGAGACGTATCAGCATCCCCAAGCTTAATTCCTGCTCGTCCTCGAGTAGGTAAATGATAAAAACAGAATTTTTGATGTGGAATGCTACCTAACATATTTCTCTAAGTATTTCTCTTTATTGTGGCAAGAATATTCAGATCCATAATATTCAATACAAAAGTTTAATATTGACATAAAAATAATAATACTTCAAGCATACTAACTAAGCAATCATGTCTTCTCAAAATAACATGGCCAAAGAAACTTCATCCCTACAAAATCATATAGTTTGGTCATGCTCCATTTTCGTCACACAAGAATGCTCTCATCGTGCACAACCCCGATGACAAGCCAAGCAATTGTTTCATACTTTAGTAATCTCAAACTCATAAACCTTCACGCAATACATGAGCGCGAGCCATGGACATAGCACTATGGGTGGAATAGAATATGATGATGGGGGGTATGTGGAGAAGACAAAAAAAGGAGAAAGTCTCACATCAACGAGGCTAATCAATAGGCTATGGAGATGCCCATCGATTGATGTTAATGCAAGGAGTAGGGATTGCCATGCAACGGATGCACTAGAGCTATAAATGTATGGAAGCTCAACAAAAGAAACTAAGTGGGTGGGCATCCAACTTGCTTGCTCACGAAGACCTAGGGCACTTGAGGAGGCCCATTGTTGGAATATACAAGCCAAGTTATATAATGAAAATTTCCCACTAGTATATGAAAGTGACAAAATAAGAGACTCTCTATCATGAAGATCATGGTGCTACTTTGAAGCACAAGTGTGGAAAAAGGATAGTAGCATTGTCCCTTTTATATTTTATTATTATTATTATTATTTGGCCTTTCTTTTTTTCTTTTTTCGGCCTTTCTCCTTTTGGGGGGGGGGGACAATGCTCTATTAATGATGATCATCACACTTCTATTTACTTACAACTCAAGAATTACAACTCGATACTTAGAACAAGATATGACTCTATATGAATGCCTCCGGCGGTGTACCGGGATTGCGATGAATCAAGTGTGACATGTATGAAAAATCATGAATGGTGGCTTTGCCACAAATACGATGTCAACAACATGATCATGCAAATCAATATGACAATGATGATGCATGTCATAATAAATGGAACGGTGGAAAGTTGCATGGCAATATATCTTGGAATGGCTATGGAAATGCCATAATAGGTAGGTATGGTGGCTGTTTAAAGGAAGATATAAGGAGGTTTATGTGTGATAGAGCGTATCATATCACGGGGTTTGGATGCACCGGCGAAGTTTGCACCAACTCTCAATGTGAGAAAGGGCAATGCACGGTACCGAAGAGGCTAGTAAGGATGAAAGGGTGAGAGTGCGTATAATCCATGGACTCAACATTAGTCATAAAGAACTCACATACTTATTGCAAAAATCTACAAGTCATCAAAAACCTCGGCACTATGCGCATGCTCCTAGGGGGGATGGATTGGTAGGAAAAGACCAGCGCTCGTCCCCGACCGCCACTCGTAAGGAACACAATCTAATAACACCTCATGTTTCAAATTTGTTACACAACGTTTACCGTACGTGCATGCTACGGGACTTGCAAACTTTAACACAAGTATTCCTCAAATTCACAACCAATCAACTAGCCCAACTTTGATATCACTATCTCCATATCTCAAAACAATCATCAAGTATCAAACTTCTCTTAGTATTCAATGCACTTATATGAAAGTTTTTACTAATCTTGAATACCTAGCATATTAGGATCATTTAAGCAAATTACCATGCTATTTAAGACTCTCAAAATAATCTAAGTGAAGCATGAGAGTTCATCTATTTCTTCAAAATAAAACTACCACCATGCTCTAAAATATATAAGTGAAGCACTAGAGCAAATGACAAACTACTCCAAAAGATATAAATGAAGATCAATGAGTAGTCGAATAATTATGCAACTATGTGAAGATTCTCTAACATTTAATAATTTCAGATCTTGGTATTTTATTCAAACAGCAAGAAAAACTAAAGAAAATGACATTCTAAGAATGGCAAACATCATGTGAAGAAGCAAAAACTTAGGATCAACTGAAACTAATCGATAGTTGTTGAAGAAGAAAGGTGGGATGCCAACCGAGGCATCCCCAAGCTTAGACGCTTGATACCTCTTGAAATATTAACTTGGGATGCCTTGGGCATCCCCAAGCTTGAGCTTTTGTGTCTCCTTAATTCCTATCACATCACGGTCTCCCTAAATCTCAAAAGCTTCATCCACACAAAACTCAACAAGGACTCGTGAGATAAGTTAGTATAAATCATTGCAAAAACCTTATCATACTCTACTGTTGAAAATCACTAAAATTATTGTTCAACATTGCATACTAAATTCCTCTGAATATTTAATAGTCCTATCCTCAAATAGAATCATTAAAGAAGCAAACATATGCAAACAATGCAAACATAACAGCAATCTGCCTAAACAGGATAGTCTGTAAAGAGTGCAGCAAGATCCATACTTCCCTAGCTCCAAAAATTATGAAAGAAAATTCCCACTGTAGTAAATTTATCATAGCTTAATATGCAAAAGGTTTCAACATTTTATCACATTCTGAATTTTCTAGGGAATTATTGCAACAGCGGTAAACTTTCTGTTTTCAAACAGCAACATGTGGACTTCTAAAATAGGCACAGTAAAGGCTATCAATGCCACTATTATTGAAATAAAAAATGCAAAACATTGTTCTAAATAACAGCAAGCAAATATTAACAAAATAAATTGACGCTCCAAGCAAAACACATATCATGTGGTGAATAAAAATATAGCTCCAAGTAAAGTTACCGATGAACGAAGACGAAAGAGGGGATGCCTTCCGGGGCATCCCCAAGCTTAGGATCTTGGCTATCCTTGAATATTACCTTGGGGTGCCTTGGGCATCCCCAAGCTTAGGCTCTTGCCACTCCTTATTCCATAGTCCATCGAATCCTTACCCAAAAATTGAAAACTTCACAACACAAACTTAACAGAAAACTCGTAAGCTCCGTTAGTATAAGAAAATAAATCACCACTTCAAGGTACTATAATTAACTCATTCTTTATTCATATTGGTGTTAAAACTACTGTATTCCAACTTCTCTATGTGTTACGGCATATCTCTCTCAAGGTAGTTTTGGTGATTGATGACAACATGTTTGCGGACTAATCATGTGCTTTGAGTAGTTCACAGATTCATCCCTGGCACGAGACATTTTCTTCCCTTAGGAGTGTCTTTCAAGACGGTGTAGCTCTTTCGTTTCTCTCTCGGTGGACTAGTTGCGTAGAGGGCACCGTACTATCAAGAGGGGGTCCGCTGGGGTATTGCATGGGTGGAATCAACACGTACACATCAGATTCTCACCCTCCGAGCTCTTCCATTCCCTGAAGAGATCTCTCCTCTTTTCTTTGTCCTGTCTGGGTCCCAGCGGTAGTACCGCGCAACCCAGCGGTAGTACCGCTGAGGAGCCACAAGCGGCAGTACCGCTCCGCAGCGGTAGTACCGCCTGTGACTCCACAGCAGTAGTACCGCTGGGGTGCCTGGCACCACCGCCTTGTCCTCAGCCTCTTTGGAGAGATCCTCTCTCTCTTCTATGTCCCAGCGGTAGTACCGCACTACCAGCGGTAGTACGGCCGAAGGGTCACCAGTGGCAGTTCCGCTCCGCAGCGGTAGTACCGCCCGTGACCCTGCTGCCGTAGTACCGCTGGGCTGTCTGGCTCCTACCACCTTGACTCGAGGGCTCTTTTTCTCGTGCCAGGTTTTGCGGCACTAGTTGCGGTTGTAGAGGCGGTAGTACCGTTTCAGGAGCGGTAGTACTGCCCTTACCACCGCGGTAGTACCGCGTTGGGTCCTATTCCCTACTAGTCTTCTCTGCGCGGCAGTACAACTGGCTGGAGCGGCAGTACCGCTGACCTATCGGTAGTACCGCCCCCTCTTAGCGGTAGTACCACCCTGTGCGGGGGCTGGTTGGTGGGGGCAACGTTTGGATTGTTGCCCCCACTATAAAAGGGGGTCCCCTTCTTCCCTTTGACCCACCTCTTCTCCCTCAAGCTCCATTAATGCTCAAGCTCCATTAAATGCTCCAATCTTCATTTTCGCCCGATCTATCTCTCTAGCCAATCAAACTTGTTGATTTGCTCGGGAGTGGTTGATAAGGCCCCTATCTACACTTCCACCAAGGGATTTTCGATTCCCCCACTCATCCCTAGCGGATCTTGTTACTCTTGGGTGTTTGAGCACCCCTAGACGGTTGAGGTCACCATGGAGCCATAGTCCATTATGGTGAAGCTTCGTGGTTTTGTTGGGAGCCTCCGATTAAGTTGTGGAGATTGCCCCAACCTTGTTTGTAAAGGTTCGGTCGCCGCCTTCAAGGGCACCAATAGTGGAATCACGACATCTCGCATTGTGTGAGGGCGTGAGGAGAATACGGTGGCCCTAGTGGCTTCTTGGGGAGCATTGTGCCTCCACACCGCTCTAACGGAGGCGTACTTCCCCTTAAAAGGAAGGAACTTCAGTAACACATCCTCGTCTTCACCGGATCCACTCTTGGTTATCTCTTACCTTTACTTGTGCAAGCTCTTTAGTGTCACTTCTCTTGCTTGCTTGTATGCTTGTTGTTATTGCATCATATAGGTTGCTCACCTAGTTGCACATCTAGACAGCCTACTTTGATGCAAAGTTTAATTTGATAAAGAAAAGTTAAAAATTGGTAGTTGCCTATTCACCCCCCTCTAGTCAACCATATCGATCCTTTCAATTGGTATCAGAGCCTCGTCTCTTTATTAAGGACTTTACCGTCCAAAGAGTATGGTTGATACCGTAGACGGTGTGGAGGAACACTCCGGTGTGAATCCGATCTCGTCTACGGGCGATGGGGGAACCTCGGTCTCTCGTGAGGAGTTCAATGTGGCCTTAGAGAAATAGAAGACCTCCATGACGACCGAGGTTGAAAGCATGTTTACTAAATTTCTTGAGGGGCTTAAACTATCCACCGCACCATTCAAAGTGGGTGACCCCACCGAAAAGGTGACGGATGCTATCCCCGACAAGGGGGAAGCTAGTAGTGAAAAGGCTCCTTCTTCTAGTGGTAAAAATGGCACCGGCATCTTTGCTCGTGTGGAACCACCACTTGTTTTGGTGGACCGGTTCCTTCTACTCATTTGAATCATGCCAGTCCTCCCCTAAGATTGTGAAAAATGAGGACTTTGATTCCTGGGTTTACCGCTTTAAACGTCATTTAAATCATGTGAACACTAACCTTTGGAGAATCATTGAAGAAGGTTTCTATCCGCATGATCCAAGAAACTTCACTCCTCGAGAAGCCGCGGATAATCAATTCAATGAGAATGCTCTCTTCATCATTCAAGATGCAATTCCACCCGAAGACCTACCTCATCTTCGTCCCTTCGCCTTGGCCAAAGATGCATGGCATTGTGTTGTCTCTCTCTATCGGGGAAGTGCAAGCATTCAACGCTCCAACTATGAAGTGGTGTAAGATGAGGCCGATGAGTTTGCTATGAAAGAAGATGAAGAACCTCGTGAGCTTTATCGGAGAGTAACCAAACTCGCGGTCTCACTACGAGATCATGGGAGCAAGGACACGGATGACAATTGGATCAAGCGCAAATTCCTCAAGGCAATGATGCCCTACCACAAGGCCATGTCCTCCGTCATTCATCAAAGACCGGACTTCCACACTTTGACCTCAAGCGAAGTGTTGGATGAGTTTGTGGCCATGAACATCTTAGACAAGACCGCCGACAATGCGGTGCTCCGTTCTCAATGGGCAAAGAAGCCTAACCTTGCATTAAAGGCCAAGCTCACCGTTGAAGAAGAAGAAGAGGAAGAAGAGGAGAGCAACCCCGAAGATACGAAGTATGCGTATCATGAACACATGGCACTTGCTTCAAGGCAATTTTGGAGCAAGAAAAACTCGAGGCCAAACTTTAGCAAAAACAACTCAAGTGGCACGAAGAGCAAGCAACGTGTAATGACTTGCTACAACTGTGGCAACATGAGTCATTTTGTTGCGGAGTGCCCGTATGAGAAGAGGGAAGACAATGGTGGCAAGCTCATCCAAAAGGACAAGGCCAAGTCG
The DNA here is from genome assembly GCF_003073215.2 of Triticum urartu. NCBI lineage: Eukaryota > Viridiplantae > Streptophyta > Magnoliopsida > Poales > Poaceae > Triticum > Triticum urartu. The sequence continues at coordinate 200,172,623 of NC_053028.1, read as the reverse complement.
TTCCCCAACAAGAGCAACTTCACCAAGAAGACTCCTCCCAAGGCATTTGTGGTACAAGAAGAGTACAATGAGGATGATGATGATGATGAAGGTGATGAGTCGGTTGCCATGGCCTCCGTTGCCATTGAAATGACTTCACGGGTGTCTCTCTTCGACTCACCCAATGAGAGCATCACCGCCAAGTGCCTCATGGCTAAAGCCACCAACAAGGTAACCCCCAACATCAAAACTACCATCGTTAATCATCCTTCTCCAACGGATAGCATTAATGAACTTGAGGGAGCTAATGTGGAGGCTAATGAGTTTGAGGCCTTTATGGGCAAACTCAAGGGAAAATCCAAGAAGCACTTTGTTGCTCTCTTGGAACAACTTGGTGAAGCCAATGACATGATCGAGGCTCACGAAGACACCATCACTAAGATGGAAGGGCATAGTCGTGACTATGTCGATGAGATTTCGGATCTTTCCAATGCTCTTGAGGAAGAGCGTGGTCTTCGTTTGGCTCTTGAGGAGTCACACAACGTTGATCATGCTAAGTTAAATAAAGATTATGATCATGTCCTCATAGTTTCTCATGTGCTAAACTCCAAGAAGGCCGAACTTGAGGTTGATCTTGCTAGACTCAAAGAGGAGTTTGATCTACTTGACAAGGCTCACAAGGTCTTGAAGGGTGCTCATACTACCCTCAAAGAGTCTCATGATCAACTTCAAGTAAAGCTAACCAAGGAAAAAGCCACTTTCCCTCGTATGATGTTAATTGATAATGCAAATGCTACTAACCCTTGTTGTGAGCATGTGCATCTCGTTGAGGAGAACGCTAAGCTAAAGGGGCAACTTGAGAGAGGTCTTGCGACTTGCATACAAGGAAATAAGAACCTCAACGATCTCTTGATCAACCAAAAGGGAGTTGTGGCCAAGGAAGGGGTTGGGTATGTGCCCGACTCCAAGAACAAGAAGAAGAATGACAAGACCAAACGACCTCCTCCTCTCATGCAAACCTTTGTGAAGGAGGGAGAGAGTGCCTCCGAGGATAAGAAGAAGAACAATGTCAAGAAGGGCAATGTCACCCCTCCCAACAAAGCCAGCGATTTTAATCCTTCTTATGTGTTATGTCGTGCTAATGATGGGCATGTTTATGCCAAATTTGTTGGTTCTCTTCATGAATACATTGAATGGTCTATTTGGGTTCCAAAGACCCTTGCTATTAACATCAAAGGACCCATTACAAAATGGGTACCTAAAACCAAGCATTGATCTCTTGTAGGTGTTTGCTTTCGGTGGGGGATCATGGTTGCTCGATAGCGGAGCTACAAATCTTATGACCGGAAGCAAGGACTTGGTGGTGGACGTGCACAAGGTTCCATCTATGCCCACCAATGTCGAGTGGGGTGACGCCTCATCTTCTAAGGTATTGGGACTTGGCAAGTGGTCATCTCTCATGATCTCACGATAGAGAAGGTCATGCTTGTTGAGTCCCTTGCATACAATTTACTTTCCGTTCGTCAACTTGCAATCATGGGCTTTGCCACTTTCTTTGATATCGATACCGTGGCCCTCTTGTGGAGCAAGACTCTTAAAGTAGCCTTTGTTGGGCATGTCGAGAACGGTCTATATGTGATTAACTTTTTGGAGCGACCTAGTAAGACCACGACGTGCCTAATGGCTAAAGTTGATGTGGGATGGCTTTGGCATCGCCGTTTAGCCCACGTCAATATGAGATCTTTGCAAAGTCTCCTCAAGGGGACCATGTCCGTGGACTAACGAATGTTAGTTTTGCTAAAGATCATGCTTGCAGTGCTTGTATCGAAGGAAAGCTACATGAGAAGGCTCACCCTCCCACGACTATCATTTATTCAAAGAGGCCTTTGGAGCTCCTTCACATGGATCTCTTTGGGCCTCCATCCTTCGATAGTCTTGGAGGTAGGAAGTATTGCTTGGTGATTGTGGATGACTACTCAAGGTACACGTGGGTGTCTTTCTTCAAGAGGAAGAGCGAGACCCAACAAACCGTCATTGACTTTGCAAATGAAGCACAACGTCAACACAATGCAAAGATCTTGACAATAAGAAGTGACAACGGCACCGAGTTCAAGAACTACACCTTGGATGAGTTTCTTAGTGATGAGGGAATCAAGCATCAATATTCCGCACCCTACACCCCTCAACAAAATGGTGTTGAGGAGAGGAAGAACCGGACGTTGATGGATGCGGCAAGGACCATGATGGCGGAGTTCAAGTCTCTGTACAACTTTTGGGCCGAAGCCATCAACACCGCGTGTCATGCATCTAATCGGCTCTACCTCCGCAAGGGCTTGAACAAGACTCCATATGAGATACTCATCGGTAACAAGCCCAACCTCAAGTACTTCCGGGTATTCGGGTGTAAGTGTTTCATTCTCAAGAAAGGTGTTCGGTTGTCTAAATTTGAGGCTAGAGCTTATGAGGGCATATTTGTTGGTTATGCTACAAACTCTCATGCTTACCGTGTCCTCAATAAATCCACGGGACTTATTGAGGAGACATGTAACGTGGAGTTTGATGAGAATAACAGCTCCCAAGTGGAGCAAAGTGGCACTTGTGATGTAGGTGATGAAATTCCTCCCCAAGCCATAAGAAGAATGGGTGTTGGCTTTATCCTACCCATTGAGGAACCCCTTGTGGCCGAAGGAGAAGGACAAAGCTCCACTCAAGTGGAGCCATCACCAACCCAAGGCCCACATGCTTCCGAAGAACAACATGAAGGCCCTAATCCTCAAGAACATGACTAAGGGAAAGATCACGCTCAAGACGGTGTTGACACATCAAGTGATGCCCAAGGTCAAGTTCTCTCCTCCGAGCAAGTTCAAGAACAAGAACAAGCCCAAGACGACGCTCAAGATGATCAAGTGACCACTCCTCGTCTCACCCCCGAGGAGGAATTAGAGCGTCGTGCCACCAAGGTTGCTTCCAAGCTCTCCACCAAGGATCATCTCATGACGAATGTGCTTGGAAGCTTAAGAAAGGGGGTAAGCACTCGTAGACAATTAGCAAATTATTGTGAGCATCACGCGTTTATCTCTTGTGTGGAACCCCACAAGGTCTATGAGGCGCTAGAAGATCCGAATTGGCTCAATGCCATGCATGAAGAACTCAACAACTTCGAGCGCAACAAAGTGTGGAGATTGGTGCCAAGACCGACCGGGAATCACAATGTCATAGGAACCAAGTGGATATTTAAGAACAAGCAAGATTCCCATGGGATTATCATTCGCAACAAGGCTCGTTTGGTAGCACAAGGCTACTCCCAAGTCGAGGGTATCGACTATGGTGAAACCTTTGCTCCCGTTGCTCATCTTGAATCCATTCGCATGTTGATTGCATATGCTTCTCATCATAACTTTAAGTTACAACAAATGGATGTGAAGAGTGCTTTTCTTAATGGTCCTATTAATGAATTGGTTTATGTCAAGCAACCCCCCGGGTTCGAGGATCCCTACTTTCCCGATCATGTGTATCAACTCGATAAGGCACTCTATGGCCTTAAACAAGCCCCACGTCCGTGGTATGACCACCTTACCAAGTTGTTACAAGACCGTGGTTTTGAAGTTGGGCTAATCGACCCCACTCTTTTTACTAAGAAGGTCAAAGGGGAGTTGTTTGTGTGCCAATTATATGTTGATGATATTATCTTTGGTTCTCCTAACAAAGCTTTCAATGAGGAATTCGCCGCTCTCATGACCTCAAAGTTCGAGATGTCCTCCATGGGAGAGTTGAAGTTCTTTCTAGGGTTCGAAGTGAAGCAAAGAAGAGAAGGAAACTTCATCAATCAATCCAAATACACTCAAGACATGCTCAAGAGATTCAAGCTAAGTGACGTCAAGCCGGCTTCCACTCCAATGCCCACCAAGTGCCAACTTGACTTAGATCCCAATGGTAAAGTGGTGGATCAAAAGGTATATCGCTCCATGATTGGATCCTTGCTTTACCTTTGTGCATCTAGACCGGACATCATGTTGAGTGTGGGAATTTGTGCACGGTTTCAAGCCGCACCTAAGGAAAGTCACTATGTGGCAGTTAAAAGAATCTTTCGATATTTGGCTCATACCCCAAACTTTGGCTTATGGTACCCAAGAGGATCAAACTTCAAGCTTGTAGGTTACTCGGATTCCGATTGGGCGGGAGACAAAGTGGATAGGAATTCCACTTCCGGAGGGTGCCAATTCCTTGGTTGCTCTTTAGTAAGTTGGTCTTCCAAAAAGCAAAGTTGTGTCTCTCTCTCGTCCATCGAGGCGGAGTATGTTGCAGCCGGTAGTTGTTGTGCACAACTCCTATGGATGAGGCAAACTTTAAAGGATTACGGTGTCACTTGTGACAAAGTGCCTCTTTGGTGTGACAATGAAAGTGCCATCAAGATCTCTCTCAACTCGGTGCAACACTTCAAGATGAAGCATATTGAGATTCGGTATCACTTCATCCGGGATCACATTAGGCGAGGAGAGATCGAGCTCAACTATGTCAACACTCATGACAACCTTGCAGATATTTTCACGAAGCCCTTGGATGAAGCAAGATTTCGCGAGTTAAGGCATGAGCTAAATATCATTGATTCGAGCAATGTGGCTTGAACCCTTGCACACCCCACCACGCTCAATTTGCTGTCTAGTTTAGGTGTAGGCATGGACATAGGGGGAGTGTTGTTCTCTCAATGAACTCTCCCTCCCCCCATTATGCATAAATTGATCAAGTCTTTCTCTTTAGCCATTGATTGATGGTAGTTGTGTTTCAAAGACGAGTTTTGGTCATGGGCTCAAGGTTAAAATCTTCGCGGTGCCATACCTCTTGACTCAAACATAGGTGGCCTCGGCCACCGCCCTCTCTTGAAGAGGTGTGTCTTGGCCGTTTGCTGGTGTGCTCTCTTTTCTTGCCGTTTTTTCCTCGAGCTAAGCCATGTTGTTTGGTCGCCGTGGCGTACTGGGCGGTACTACCACTGGTGGTGCGTGGTACTACCGCTTATAAGCGGTACTACCGCCCCTAGTGCGGTACTACCGTTGAGGGACAGGACCAGGGGGTTATATCAGGGCAGGGGGAGGTTTCTTCTCCCCCATACCCATTCGCTTCGCCCCCTCTTTCCTCTTCCTCTCTCCAGCCTCCTCTCGCCACGGGAGGGCTCCGACGGATCTCTGTCTCCGGGGTATCTCTCTCCATTTCCTTCGGTGGAGTCGATCCCCACCTCGTTCTCTTGCCATGGATGCCGGTATTGCCCCCGTTCCTTATCTCCTTTTGTCTCGTTTTTCAGATCTTGTTCTTAGGGGAAATGGTGGTTGCATCTCTAGATTTTTGGCTAAATCTAGGCTTGAGTAGGTTGGAGAAGGCAACTAGACTATCTTGATTAGAGTTTGGTAGGAATATTTTTGAATTTGGCAGGCCGGTAGTGCCGAATCTGACCACGGTAGCAAGAAACTGTTGTTTCCCCGTCTCGAGCGGTACTACCTCTCTCTTTGGAGCGGTACTACCGCGAGCATGTCACGGTACTACCGCTGCCTGCCAAGCTCCATCATATTCCTGCCTTTTCTTTGATCCTTTTGTTGTGTTTGTTGGCTTATGCTCGTTCTTTCTGGTTGTTTTGCGTGTTCTTGTGTTTGGCTCCAGGTGATGAACATCCTGGGCATCAAGCTCGCCGTATCAACCCCGGGCGTGCAACATCAAAACGCTACCGCACCTCTAAGCCAGCCGGTGGTTCCTCTAGCACCCAACCGCCTCCAGCAAGTGTATCCGCAAGTGTTCCTCCACCTCCTCAGCACTCGAAGAGATCTGCCACCAAGCCAAAGGGGAAGACTATGACTGAGATGACCAACAAGGAGTTTTGGGAAAGGCGTCGCCGCAATCCCTATGAGGTGGACCAAGAACCCACTTTGGTCAACCGCCCATTCTGGAACCGATTTCAGTTTGCCATCTATTTTGATGTGATCAAGGCCAAGAAGAATCTCTTTGTTGATGTTTGCTCCATTGACACTGATGCTATGGAGGACCCGGAGTACTTTGGCGAAGCCCTTCAGATGTGCACTCAGCTGAACATCCTCAGGATCATGCAATTCAACAAGGATTTCGATGCAGATTTGGTGGCTCAATTCTTTGCTACCGTTCATCTTGGGACGGATGTCGACAGAACTCTGACATGGATGACCAATGGCAAGCTGCTTTCCATCAAGTGGAAGGCTTTCATGGAGTTACTTGATGTGGTGGATCACGGGCTTGAGACTCCAGTCGGTTTCCGCCCTCACCGCAATGCTACGTCCACCCACAAGCAAGCCCTTTGGCCCTACTGCACTATGAAAGTTCACCCAGTGACTGAGAAGAAAACCTATGAGGTGTCTCCGTATCTGGACATTCTTCATCGCATCTTCCGTGAGACTCTCTTCCCTCGGATCAGGAATCTGGATATGGTCCACTCTTACCTCGTGGACATGCTCCTTTTCTGTCAGCATGAGAAGGAAGCAAACACTGGAGAGAGCCTGGATATTTCTCATGTCATGTGGTCTGAACTTCTCTCTGCCGTGTCTGAGAGCAAGTGCCCGATATATGGTCCATTCATCATGAGGCTCATTGAGAGGGCCTGGGCACAGATCTATCCCAGAGTGTTGCTGGAAACTGGAGACTTGGTTTCCCATGAGATCAAGCGTCCGAGGAAGAAGGACAATTGGGTCACCCCAGCACCTCAATCCGGGGGTCCGTCTGCTGCTGCTGCCATGGAGATCGAGGGTGGGGCAGCCACTGATGATCACGAGGAGGATATTGGGCCCTCTAGTGCTGAACCCTCGTGGGCGAAGAAGCTTAAACACAAGTTGAAGAAGCTTTTCTGCATGGAGTCTCATGGTCAGTACATGACTCATGTGGCGGAGAAGCATGCCAGGGTGCACCACAAGGAGCTCATGCGTCAGATGGGAGCGACAGTTGCCAGTGGATCTGAGGGTCAGATCACTGAAGAGGAGGAGTGGATTCATCAGCATTGCCCTTGGACCGACTCTGACGCCGAGCAGTTTTCGACCAACGACGGAGATGCAGACGATCACGTTGAGATATGATGTTCGAGATCCTCAGCTTGCCATCACCTGGAGTCATTGCGTCACTCTTTTCCCTTTTTGGTGTCTCGCTGCCAAAGGGGGGGAGAGTGTAGGGATTTGTGTTGCCGAGCTTTGAGTTTGTCATCTTGTCGTCTTGTGTTTTCTTGTGTGTTCTCTCGGTGTCTTTGTTTGGTTTGGTTTGGTGCCCGTGAGACCTAAGTTCTAGACATATGGTGTGAGACATATGCTCCCTATCGCTACCTTATTACTTATGTCTATTCAGTACTGTAGTATATTATGAGCTGCATGCTTGTCCTGTTATATACTCTTCTCTCATATATCTTGTGCTTAGGTTTGTTGGACTATAAAATATAGGAGGCGTGTTGATCCGGATGTGTGTGTCTTGCTTTCCTTTTGCTCCTCTTTCTAGGCGCACACATTCTGGGGGAGCCCGTCTATATTTTGTAGTTCTTATTTTTCTTACGTTTATATCTTTTCTTGTGAAAATCCCTAGTTGTCATCAATCCACCAAAAAGGGGGAGATTGTTACGGCATATATCTCTCAAGGTAGTTTTGGTGATTGATGACAACATGTTTGCGGACTAATCATGTGCTTTGAGTAGTTCACAAATTCATCCCTGGCACGAGACGTTTTCTTCCCTTCGGAGTGTTTTTCAAGACGGTGTAGCTCTTTCGTTTCTCTCTCGGTGGACTAGTTGCGTAGAGGGCACCGTACTATCAAGAGGGGGTCCGCTGGGGTATTGCATGGGTGGAATCAACACGTACACATCAGCTTCTCACCCTCCGAGCTCTTCCATTCCTTGAAGAGATCTCTCCTCTTTTCTTTGTCCTGTCTGGGTCCCAGCGGTAGTACCGCGCAACCCAGCGGTAGTACCGCTGAGGAGCCACAAGTGGCAGTACCGCTCCGCAGCGGTAGTACCGCCCGTGACTCCACAGCAGTAGTACCGCTGGGGTTCCTGGCACCACCGCCTTGTCCTCAGCCTCTTTGGAGAGATCCTCTCTCTCTTCTGTGTCCCAGTGGTAGTACCGCACTACCAGCGGTAGTACGACCGAAGGGTCACAAGCGGCAGTTCCGTTCCGCAGCGGTAGTACCGCCCGTGATCCTGCTGCCGTAGTACCGCTGGGCTGTCTAGCTCCTACCGCCTCGACTCGAGGGCTCTTTTTCTCGTGTCGGATTTTGCGGCACTAGTTGCAGCTGTAGAGGCAGTAGTACCGTTTCAGGAGCGGTAGTACCGCCCTTACCATCGTGGTAGTACCGCGTTGGGTCCTATTCCCTACTAGTCTTCTCTGCGCGGCAGTACCGCTGGCTGGAGCGGCAGTACCGCTGACCTAGCGGTAGTACCGCCCCCTCTTAGCGGTAGTACCGCTCTGTGCAGGGGCTGGTTGGTGGGGGCAACGGTTGGATTGTTGCCCCCACTATAAAAGGGGGTCCCCTTCTTCCCTTTGACCCACCTCTTCTCCCTCAAGCTCCATTAATGCTCAAGCTCCATTAAATGCTCCAAGCTCCATTTTCGCCCGATCTATCTCTCTAGCCAATCAAACTTGTTGATTTGCTCGGGAGTGGTTGAGAAGGCCCCGATCTACACTTACACCAAGGGATTTTCGATTCCCCCACTCATCCCTAACGGATCTTGTTACTCTTGGGTGTTTGAGCACCCTAGACGGTTGAGGTCACCACGGAGCCATAGTCCATTGTGGTGAAGCTTCGTGGTTTTGTTGGGAGCCTCCGATTAAGTTGTGGAGATTGCCCCAACCTTGTTTGTAAAGGTTCAGTCACCGCCTTCAAGGGCACCAATAGTGGAATCATGGCATCTCGCATTGTGTGAGGGCGTGAGGAGAATACGGTGGCCCTAGTGGCTTCTTGGGGAGCATTGTGCCTCCGCACCGCTCTAACGGAGACGTACTTCCCCTCAAAAGGAAGGAACTTCGGTAACGCATCCTCGTCTTCACCGTATCCACTCTTGCTTATCTCTTACCTTTACTTGTGCAAGCTCTTTAGTGTTACTTCTCTTGCTTGCTTGTATGCTTGTTGTTATTGCATCATATAGTTTGATCACCTAGTTGCACATCTAGACAACCTACTTTGATGCAAAGTTTAATTTGATAAAGAAAAGTTAAAAATTGGTAGTTGCCTATTCACCCCCCCCCCTCTAGTCAACCATATCGATCCTTTCACTATGGTTTATAAACTCGTTTACTAGCCATAGATTCATCAAAATAAGTAAACAACACATGGAAAACAGAATCAGTCAAAAACAGAACAGTCTGTAGTAATCTGGATCAAACGTATACTTCTGGAACTCATAAAATTCTCAAATAAATTGCTGGACCTGAGAAATTTATCTATTAATCATCTGCAAAAATAATTAACAAAATAGCACTCTCCAAATAAAAATGGCAGCAATTCTCGTGAGCGCTAAAGTTTCTGTTTTTTTACAGCATGATCAACAAGACTTTCCCCAAGTCTTCCCAAAGGTTCTACTTGGCACAAACACTAATTAAAAGCATAAAACCACATCTAAACAGAGGCTATATGAATTATTTATTACTAAATAGGAACAAAAAGCAAAGAACTAAAATAAAATTGGGTTCCCTCCCAACAAGCGCTATCGTTTAACGCCCTAGCTAGGCATGATGATTTCAACGATGCTCACATAAAAGGTAAGAATTGAGACATAAAGAGAGCATCATGAAGAATATGAATAGCACATTTAAGTCTAACATACTTCCTATGCATAGGGATTTTGTGTAACAAGAATCAACTTGCATAGGAAGGTAAAACAAGCATAACTTCAAGATTTTAAGCACATAGAGAGGAAACTTGATATTATTGCAATTCCTACAAGCATATATTCCTCCCTCATAATAATTTTCAGTAGCACCATGAATGAATTCAACAATATAACCAGCTCCTAAATCATTCTTTTCATGATCTACAAGCATAGAAAATTTACTACTCTCCACACAAGCAAAATTCTTCTCATGAATAATAGTGGGAGCAAACTCAACAAAATAACTATCATGTGATTGAAAATTAAGATCAAGATGACAAGTTTCATGGTTATTATTGTTCTTTAAAGCATATGTGTCATCACAATAATCATCATAGATAGGAGGCATGCTTTCATCATAATAAATTTGCTCATCAAAACTTGGGGGCAAAAAATATCATCTTCATCAAACATAGATTCCCCAACTTGTGGCTTTGCATATCATTAGCATCATAGATATTCAAGGAATTCATACTAAAAACATTGCAATCATGCTCATCATTCAAATATTTAGTGCCAAACATTCTATGTAATTCTTCTTCTAGCATTTGAGAACAATTCTCCTTTCCATCATACTCATGAAAGATATTAAAAAGATGAAGCATATGAGACAAACTCAATTCCATTTTTTATAGTTTTCTTTTATAAACTAAACTAGTGATAAAACAAGAAACTAAAAGACTCGATTGCAAGATCTAAAGATATACCTTCAAGCACTCACCTCCCCGGCAACGGCGCCAGAAAAGAGCTTGATGTCTACTACACAACCTTCTTCTTGTAGATGTTGTTGGGCCTCCAAGTGCAGAGATTTGTAGGACAGTAGCAAATTTCCCTCAAGTGGATTACCTAAGGTTTATCAATCCATAGGAGGTGTAGGATGAAGATGGTCTCTCTCAAGCAACCCTGCAACCAAATAACAAAGAGTCTCTTGTGTCCCCAACACACCCAATACAATGGTAAATTGTATATGTGCACTAGTTCGGTGAAGATGGTGATACAAGTGGTATATGGATAGTAGATATGAGTATTTGTAATCTGAAAATATAAAAACAGCAAGTTAACTAATGATAAAAGTGAGCACAAATGGTATTGCAATGCGTTGAAACAAGGACTAGGGTTCATACTTTCACTAGTGCAAGTTCCCTCAACAATAAGAACATAATTGGATGATATAACTATCCCTCACCATGCAACAAAGAGTCACTCCAAAGTCACTAATAGCGGAGAACAAACGAAGAGATTATGGTAGGGTACGAAACCACCTCAAAGTTATTCTTTCCAATCAATCCGTTGGGCTATTCCTACAAGTGTCACAAACAGCCCTAGAGTTCGTACTAGAATAACATCTTAAGACACAAATCAACCAAAACCCTAATGTCACCTAGATACTTGATAACCCACAAGTATAGGGGATCACAATAGCTTTCGAGGGTAGAGTATTCAATCCAAATTTATTGATTCGACACAAGGAGAGTCAAAGAATATTCTCAAGAATTAGCAGCTGAGTTTTCAATTCAACCACACCTGGAAACTTAGTATCTGCAGCAAAGTGTTTAGTAGCAAAGTAATATGATAGTGGTGGTAGCAGCAACAAAAGTAAAGACAGCAAAAGTAATGTTTTTGGTATTTTGTAGTGATTGCAACAGTAGCAGCGGGAAAGTAAATAAGCGAGAACCAGTATATGGAAAACTCCTAGGCACCGGATCAGTGATGGATAGTTATGCCGGATGCGGTTCATCATGTAACAGTCATAACATAGGGTGACACAGAACTAACTCCAATTCATCAATGTAATGTAGGCATGTATTCTGTATATATAGACTTGCAAGATAGGATCAAGAACTCACATATATTCATGAAAACATAATAGGTTCAGATCTGAAATCATGGCACTCGGGCCCTAGTGACAAGCATTAAGCATAGCAAAGTCATAGCAACATCAATCTCAGAACATAGTGGATACTAGGGATCAAACCCTAACAAAACTAACTCGATTACATGATAAATCTCATCCAACCCATCACCGTCCAGCAAGCCTACGATGGAATTACTCACGCACGGCGGTGAGCATCATGAAATTGGTGATGGAGGATGGTTGATGATGACGACGACGAATCCCCCTCTCCGAAGCCCCGAACGGACTCAAGATCAGCCCTCCCAAGAGGTTTTAGGGCTTGGCGGCGGCTCCGTATCGTAAAACACGATGATTTCTTCTCATTTATTTTTTCTCTCCGAAAGCAAATATATAGAGTTGGAGTTGGCGTCGGAGGGCATCTAGGGGGCCCACGAGGTAGGGGGCGCGCCCTAGGGGGGCGCCCCCTACCCTCATGGACAGCGTGTGGTCCCCCTGGTCTTCATCTTTGGCGAGGATTTTTTATTATTTTTTCTAAGATGTTCCGTGGAGTTTCAGGTCATTCCGAGAATATTTGTTTTCTGCACATAAAACAACACCATGGCAATTCTGCTGAAAACAACGTCAGTCCGGGTTAGTTCCATTCAATTCATACAAGTTAGAGTCCAAAACAAGGGTAAAAGTGTTTGGAAAAGTAGATACGACGGAGACGTATCAACTCCCCCAAGCTTAAACCCTTGCTTGTCCTCAAGCAATTCAGTTGACAAACTGAAAGAAAGAAAAAAATTTACAAACTCTGTTTGCTCTTGCTGTTGTAACTATGTCAAGCCCAGCATTCAAGTTTTCAGCATAGATCATAACTAACCACATTTGCAATAATTATTAGGTCTCATAATTACTCATATCAATAGCATAATCAACTAGCAAGTCATAATAATAAATCTCGGATGACAACACTTTCTCAAAACAATCATAATATGATATAACAAGATGGTATCTCGCTAGCCCTTTCTGAGACTGCAAAACATAAATGCAGAGCACCTTTAAAGATCAAGGACTGACTAGACATTGTAATTCATGGTAAAAGAGATCCAATCATAGTCACACCCAACATAGATTAATAGTGATGAATGCAAATGACAGTTGTGCTCTCCAGCTAGTGCTTTTTAATAAGAGGGTGATGACTCAACATAAAAGTAAATGGATAGGCCCTTCGCAGAGGGAAGCAGGGATTTGTAGAGGTGCCAGAGCTCGGTTTTGAAATAGAGATAAATTGTATTTTGAGCGATATACTTTCATTGTCAACGTAACAACTAAGAGATGGCAATATCTTCCATGCTACACACATTATAGGCGGTTCCCAAACAGAATGGTAAAGTTTATACTCCCCCTCCACCAACAAACATCAATCCATGGCTTGCTCGAAACAACGAGTGCCTCCAACATACATCAGGTCCCAGGGGGAGTTTTGTTTGCAATTAATTTTGATTTAGTTTGCATAAAGCATGGGACTGGGCATCCCGGTGACCAGCCATTTTCTCGTGAGTGAGGAGCGGAGTCCACTCCTCTTAAGAATAACCCGCCTAACACGGAAGATAAGGACAACCTTGGTTGATACATGAGCTATTCGAGCATACAAAATAGAATGTTTATTTGAAGGTTTAGAGTTTGGCACATACAAATTTACTTGGAACGGCAGGTAGATACCGCATATAGGAAGGTATGGTGGACTCATCTGGAATAACTTTGGGGTTTAAGGGATTGGATGCACAAGCAGTATTCCCGCTTAGTACAAGTGAAGGCTAGCAAAAGACTAGGAAGCGACCAACTAGAGAGCGACAACAACCATGTACATGCATTAAAATTAATAAACATCGGATGCAAGCATGAGTAGGATATAATCCACCATGAACATAAATATCGTGAAGGCTATGTTGATTTTGTTTCAACTACATGCGTGAACATGTGCCAAGTCAAGTCACTTAGATCATTCAAAGGAGGATACCACCCCATCATACCACATCATAATCATCTCAATAGCATGTTGGCACACAAGGTAAACCATTATAAGTCATAGCTAATCAAGCATGGCACAAGCAACTACGATCTCTAATTGTCATTGCAAACATGTTTATTCATAATAAGCTGAATCAAGAACGAGGGACTCATCATATTTACAAAAACAAAAGAGGTCGAGTTCATACCAGCTTTTCTCATCTCAGTTAGTCCATCATATATTATCATAATTGCCTTTCACTTGCACGACCGAACGGTGTGAATAATAATAAGAGTGCACGTGCATTGGACTAAGCTGGAATCTGCGAGCATTCAATAAATAGGAGAAAACAAGGCAATATGGGCTCTTGGTTAAATCAACAATAATGCATATAAGAGCCACTTCAATAATTTAATTATGGTCTTCTCCTACTGACCCCCAAAGAAAAGAAAAGAAATAAAATTATTTACACGGGAAAGCTCCCAACAAGCAAAAGAAGAACGGGAAATGTTTTTGGGTTTTCTTTTTAATTATTACTACTACAGCAGAAAAATAAACTACTACTAATTTTTTGGTTTTTCTTAAGGTTTAACAAACACACAAGAAGAAAGCAGGAAAAAGAAAATAAACTAGCATGGATATTACAGTGAAAGAGTATGAGCACCGACATCTAGCAATAAGTGTGTGTGAACATAAATGTAATGTCAGTGAGAAATACGTACTCCCCCAAGCTTAGGCTTTTGGCCTAAGTTGGTCTATTGCCAGGGATAGCCTGGCGGGTACCCGTAGGTGTAGCTGGGGTTGTACTGCGACGAAGAATAGTTGGGATCATACTGATGTGCAGCGGTTATTGCCTGCTGAGCTGCAGCATGGAGTCAAGCTTCCTTCGCTCTCCTCTCGTACTCTTCTGCCTCCTCTCTGGTAATAACATATATTCTTTTTGTCTGTGAATCAAAGAAGGCAGGAGCAGGGAGAGTAATACGGAAAACACGTCGTTTATCAAAAATTAAACGATATAAGAGAGGTGATTCAGGCCTCTCGACAAACTGGTGCGAAGCCATAGAGTTATAATCTAAATATGCAGGAGGCAACTCCGTATCACCCTCACGAATGTCTATCTCAAGAAAATGAGCTAAGCGGGTTGCATAAATTCTTCCAAAGAAATCTCCATTATGTCTATTATGATGCAACCTACGAGCTACAATGGCTCCCATATGATAAGATTGGTCTCCTAACACAACACTCCTAAGAATGCTAAGATCAGGGACACACATGTGACATGCTTCATCCTTAGCATTTATGCATCTACCGATGAAGAGAGCAAAATAATGTATAGCAGGAAAGTGAATGCTCCCTATGGTAGCCTGCGTTATATCTCTAGATTCCCCTACAGTTATACTAGCAAGAAAGTTTCTAAATTCAGATTTAGGGGGATCCCTAATACTGCCCCATGATGGAAGTTTGCATGCAAGAGTGAAGTCCTCTAGGTCCATAGTATAAGATTTGACATAAAGATCAAACATGACTGAAGGAGAATTACGTGAAGATGAATACTCAAACCTCCTCACAAATGAACTTGTGAGATCATGATACTGGGGGCATTTGTTAGCCTCAAAATCCTCAAGACCGGCATTGCACAAATATGCTTTGAATTCTTCTTTAATTCCCGCACGGTCCATAAAATTTTCCGACGGCCATTCGCAAGGCCGTACTGGAGCGTCTCTTGGTGGATCCTCGTCAGCATCGCGCATAGCAATCCTGGGTCCTTGCTTCTTAAAGGAACCACCTTGGAACATCTTCCTAAGCATAATGTATTTCTCTGAAAAATTCTGAAATTTTTAGTAACTTCAAACAAAAGTGAACCAACTTCAATAAAACTGATAGCAACTACTCCTACAAGTGCCTAGAGCCTATATCAAGCATTAGAACTACTTAGAACCATATAAATTTGACATGCAAGCTCAAGAACATGGTCACCTATGCAGCACAAATTTTCAAAGAATAAAGCACTAGAACAAAAACTAATTGGACCAATGGAGGAGTCACATACCAAGGAACAATCTCCCCAAGCAGTTTTGCGAGAGGTGCTTTGAGCAAGGAGATCGAAAATCACAGCAAAAGTGGCTGGAACTCGTGCTTGAGTTGGTTTTTCGGGTTTGTGTGAGACAGAGGAAGAAGATGGGTGCTGGGATAAGTGGAGGAGGGCCACCGTGGGCCCACAAGGCAGGGGGCGCGCCCTAGAGGGGGGGCGCGCCCACCACCCTCGTGGCCAGGTGGCAGCTCCTCCCGCGGTAATTTTTGCACAGTAAATCCTCAAATATTCCCGAAAAAATCATATTAAATTGGCATGGCATTCTAAGGACTTTTATTTTTGGGATATTTTTATATTGCACGGATAAGTCAGGAACAGACAGAAAAATACTATTTTACTTTATTTCTACTAATTAACAGGAAGTATAGAGAGGGTACAGAAGTTTGTGCTTCTAGTTTCATCCATCTCATGCTCATCAAAAAGAATCCACTAACAAGGTTGATCAAGTCTTGTTAACAAACTCATTCCGACAATCATGAAACCGGAGAAATTTCGAATAACACTAAGTTACCTCAACGGGGATATGCACATCCCCTATAATAAGTATATCATATCTCTTTTTGACAGTAGGAAGAGGAAATTCAAAACCTCCAATTATAATCGATGGAATTTTTCCAATGGAGTTGATACTATGAACTTGAGGTTATTTCCTCTAAAAGTGTACCGTATGCTCATTACCATTAACATGAAAAGTGACATTGCCTTTGTTGCAATCAATAACAGCCCCTGCAGTATTAAGAAAAGGTCTTCCAAGAATAATAGACATACTATCATCCTCGGGAATATCAAGTATAACAAAGTCCGTTAAAATAGTAACGTTTGCAACCACAATAGGCACATCCTCACAAATACCGACAGGTATAGCAGTTGATTTATCAGCCATTTGCAAAGATATTTCAGTAGGTGTCAGCTTATTCAAGTCAAGTCTACGATATAAAGAGAGAGGCATAACACTAACACCGGCTCCAAGATCATATAAAGCAGTTTTAATATAATTTCTTTTGATGGAGCAAGGTATAGTAGGTACTCCGGGGTCTCCAAGTTTCTTTGGTATTCCACCCTTAAAAGTATAATTAGCAAGCATGGTGGAAATCTCAGCTACCGGTATCTTTATTTTATTAGTAATGATATCCTTCATATATTTAGCATAAGGATTTGTTTTGAGCACATTAGTTAATCGCATACGCAAAAAGATCGGCCTAATCATTTCAGCAAAGCGCTCAAAATCCTCATCATCCTTTTTCTTGGATGGTTTTGGAGGAAAAGGCATGGGTTTCTGAACCCAAGGTTCCCTCTCTTTACCATGTTTCCTAGCAACAAAGTCTCTTTTATCATAACGTTGATTCTTTGGTTGTGGGTTATCAAGATCAACAGCAGGTTCAATTTCTACATCATTGTCATTACTAGGTTGAGCATCATCATGAACATCATCATTAATATTTTCACTAGGTTGTTGTTCATTACCAGATTGTGTTTCAGCATCAGACATAGATATATCATTTGGATTATCAGGTGGTTCAGCAATAGGTTCACTAGAAGTTTGCACAGTTCTATCATTTTTTTCTTCTTCTTTTTAGAACTAGGAACATCAATATTATTTCTTTGAGAATCTTGCTCGATTCTCTTAGGGTGGCCTTCAGGATACAAAGGTTCCTGAGTCATTCTACCAGTTCTAGTAGCCACTCTAACAGCATAATCATTTTTCTTACTATTCATTTCATCAAGCACTTATTTTTGAGCCTTAAGTACTTGTTCTATTTGAGTGGTAACCATAGAAGCATGTTTGCTAAAAAGTTTAAGTTCACCTTTAATATTAGCCATATAATCACCCAAGCGTCTAATCATATAAGCATTTTCTTTTAATTGTCTACCAAAATAAGCATTGAAGTCGTCTTGCTTAAACATAAAGTTATCAAACTCATCCAAGCACTGACTAGCAATTTTAGTAGGAGGGACTTCAGCTTTATCATATCTATAGAGAGAATTTACCTTTACTACCTGTGTCGGGATATCGGGATCAGGAGGTTCTTCAGTAAATAAAGAATTGAGATCATATGTTTCTTCAACAGGCGGTATATTAAGACCATGTATTTCTTCAATAGGAGGTAAATTCTTAACATCTTTAGCTTTAATACCTTTTTCTTTCATAGATTTCTTTGCCTCTTGCATATCTTCGGGACTAAGGAATAGAACACCTCTCTTCTTCGGAGTTGGTTTAGGAATAGACTCAGTAATTGGAGCAGGAGCTGGCTCAGGAGGTGCCCAATTATTTTGATTTGTCAACATATTATTCAATAGAATTTCAGCTTCATCCGGTGTTCTTTCGCTGAAAAGAGAACCAGCACAACTATCCAGGTAATCTCTGGAAGCATCGATTAGTCCATTATAAAAGATATCAAGTATTTCAGGTTTCTTAAGAGGATGATCAGGCAAAGCATTAAGTAACTTGAGAAGCCTCCCCCAAGCTTGTGGGAGACTCTCTTCTTTAATTTGCACAAAGTTGTATGTTTCCCTCAAAGCGGCTTGTTTCTTATGAGCAGGCAAATATTTAGCAGAGAAGTAATAAATCATATCCTGGGGACTATGCACACAACCAGGATCAAGAGAATTAAACCATATCTTAGCATCACCCTTTAATGAGAACAGAAATATTTTGAGTATATAAAAGTAACGCGATCTCTCATCATTAGTGAACAGGGCAACTATATCATTTAACTTAGTAAGATGCGCCACAACAGTTTCAGATTCATAGCCATAAAACGGATCAGATTCAACCAAAGTAATTATATCAGGATCAACAGAGAATTCATAATCCTTATCAGGAACACAAATAGGTGAAGTAGCAAAAGCAGGGTCGGGTTTCATTTTATCTCTAAGTGATTCTTTGTTCCATTTAACTAATAACCTCTTAAGCTCATATCTATCTCTGCAAGCTAAAATAGCGGCAGAAGATTCCATATCAAAAAGATAACCCTCAGGAATAACAGGCATATTTTCATCATCACTATCATCATCGTACTCAGATTCAATAATGTCTTTTTCTCTAGCCCTAGCAATTTGTTCATCAATAAATTCACCAAGGGGCACAGTAGTATCAGGCATAGAAGCAGTTCTATCATAAGTATCATGCATAGCAGAAGTGGCATCATCAATAACATGCGACATATCAGAACGAATAACTGAAGCAGGTGTAGGTGTCGCAAACTTACTCATAACAGAAGGTGAATCAAGTGCAGAGCTAGATGGCAGTTCCTTACCTCCCCTCGTAGTTGGGGGATAGATCTTGGTTTTTGGATCTCTCAAGTTCTTCATAGTATCTAGCAGATATAAATCCCAAGCGACTCAAAGAATAGAGCTATGCTCCCCGGCAACGGGGCCAGAAATTTGTCTTGATAACCCACAAGTACAGGGGATCGCAACAGCTTTCGAGGGTAGAGTATTCAACCAAAATTTATTGATTCGATACAAGGGGAGCCAAAGAATATTCTCAAGTATTAGCAGCTGAGTTGTCAATTCAACCACACCTGGAAACTTAGTATCTGCAGCAAAGTGTTTAGTAGCAAAGTAATATGATAGTGGTGGTAGCGGCAACAAAAGTAAAGACAACAAAAGTAATGTTTTTGGTATTTTGTAGTGATTGTAACAGTAGCAGCGGGAAAGTAAATAAGCGAGAACCAGTATATGGAAAACTCCTAGGCACCGGATCAGTGATGGATAATTATGCCAGATGTGGTTCATCATGTAACAGTCATAACATAGGGTGACACAGAACTAGCTCCAATTCATCAATGTAATGTAGGCATGTATTCCGTATATAGTCATACGT
The DNA here is from genome assembly GCF_003073215.2 of Triticum urartu. Lineage (NCBI taxonomy): Eukaryota > Viridiplantae > Streptophyta > Magnoliopsida > Poales > Poaceae > Triticum > Triticum urartu. The sequence goes on along the minus strand of NC_053028.1, from coordinate 200,153,025 downwards.
GCTTATGGAAAAGAACTTGCATGACATCTTTTGTCCTACCCTCTTGTGGTAGTGAGGTCCTATTGGAAACTAAGGGATATTAAGGCCTCCTTTTAATAGAGAACCAGAACAAAACATTAGCACATAGTGAATACATGAACTCCTCAAAATATGGTCATCACCGGGAGTGGTCCCGATTATTGTCACTTCGGGGTTGCCGGATCATAACACATAGTAGGTGACTATAGACTTGCAAGATAGGATCAAGAACTCACATATATTCATGAAAACATAGTAGGTTCAGATCTGAAATCATGGCACTCGGGCCCTAGTGACAAGCATTAAGCATAGCAAAGTCATAGCAACATCAATCTCAGAACATAGTGGATACTAGGGATCAAACCCTAACAAAACTAACTCGATTACATGATAAATCTCATCCAACCCATCACCGTTCAGCAAGCCTACGATGGAATTACTCACGCACGGTGGTGAGCATCATGAAATTGGTGATGGAGGATGGTTGATGATGACGTCGACGAATCCCCCTCGCCGGAGCCCCGAACGGACTCCAGATCAGCCCTCCTGAGAGGTTTTAGGGCTTGGCGGCGGCTCCGTATCGTAAAACGCAATGATTTCTTCTCCTTTATTTTTCTCCCCGAAAGCAAATATATAGAGTTGGAGTTGGCGTCGGAGGGCATCCAGGGGGCCCACGAGGTAGGGGGCGCGCCCTAGGGGGGGTGCCCCCCACCCTCATGGACAGGGTGTGGGCCCCCTGGTCTTCATCTTTGGCGAGGATTTTTTATTATTTTTTCTAAGATGTTCCGTGGAGTTTCAGGTCATTCCGAGAATATTTGTTTTCTGCACATAAAACAACACCATGGCAATTCTGCTGAAAACAGCGTCAGTCTGGGTTAGTTCCATTCAAATCATACAAGTTAGAGTCCAAAACAAGGGCAAAAGTGTTTGGAAAAGTAGATACGACGGAGACGTATCAATACTCCAATGTCACCTCAAGTATCCGTGGGTATGATTATACGATATGCATCACACAATCTCAGATTCATCTATTCAACCAACACATAGAACCTCAAAGAGTGCCCCAAAGTTTCTACCGGAGAATCATTACGAAAACATGTGACAACCCCTATGCATAGGTTCATGGGCGGAACCTGCAAGTTGATAACCAAAACATACATCAAGTGAATCACGTGGTATCCCATTGTCACCACTGATACGCACGGCAAGACATACATCAAGTGTTCTCAAATCTTTAAAGACTCAACCCGATAAGATAACTTCAAAGGGAAAACTCAATCCATTACAAGAGAGTAGAGGGGGGAGAAAACATCATAAGATCCAACTATAATATCAAATCTCGCGATACATCAAGATCGTATCACCTCAAGAACACGAGAAAGAGAGAGAGAGATCAAACACATAGCTACTGGTACATACCCTCAGCCCCGAGGGAGAACTAATCCCTCCTCGTCATGGAGAGCACCGGAATGATGAAGATGGCCACCGGAGAGGGATTGCCCCCTCCGGCAGGGTGCCGGAACGGGTCTAGATTGGTTTTTGGTGGCTACAGAGGCTTCTGGCGGCGGAACTCCTGATCTATTGTGCTCCCCGATCGTTTTAGGGTATATGGAGATATATAGGCGAAAGAAGTACGTCAGGGGAGCCACAAGGGGCCCACGAGGGTGGAGGGCGCGCCCAGGGGGGTGGGCGCAGCCCCTGGCTCGTGGCTTCCTCATTGCTTCCCTTACGTGGACCCCAAGTCTCCCAGGTTGCTTTCCTTCCAGAAATAAGTTCCGTGAAGTTTCAGGTCAATTGGACTCTATTTGATTTTCCTTTTCTGCGATACTCTAAAACAAGGGAAAACAGAAACTGGCACTGGGCTCTGGGTTAATAGGTTAGTCCCAAAAATTATATAAAATAGCATATAAATGCATATAAAACATCCAAGGTTGATAATATAATAGCATGGAACAATCAAAAATTATAGATACGTTGGAGACGTATCAGGAGGCAGCGGCTGGAGGTGGCTGGCAGCACGATTTCGAGGAGGATGCGGCGGCTGGAGGTCAGGGGAGGCTAGGGGTAGGTTAGGGATGCCCAAAATGGCAGGGGGTTGTTTAAATAGAGTAGGGGTCTAGGGTTAGGGGGGTTTTCGGACCGTACGATCGCAATCATGCGGCTCCGGACAGAAGAGGAACTAGGTGGGCTGCAGGTGGGCTGTGAAGAGAGGCCTTGGCTGAGAAGAGAGAGACGGAATGCGACCCGGCAAGGTTTTCGGAGACCGAAAACGTCCGACGTTTTGACCGGCTATAATGCCGCTATAGTTATCCGTTTGGGCATCAAACGAACTCCGAATGCGATGAAACTTGGCGGGCGGCCTAATGACAATATAAAAACATCGTATGCCAACTTTCAACCCATTCCGAGAACATTTGGTCTTGTTGCTCCAGCCGCCCAAACCAGCGCCGGTTGTGTCGCGTGCTCCTGCTTCCCGTGGCCGGCTGTGATGCCGCAGAGGCCTCACCGCCCCCTATGTGACGCCCCCGATTTAATCGTACACTAATCATACACGCAAACGTGTACGATCAAGATCAGGGACTCACGGGAAGATATCACAACACAACTCTACAAATAAAAAAATCATACAAGCATCATATTACAAGCCAGGGGCCTCGAGGGCTCGAATACAAGAGCTCGATCATAGACGAGTCAGCGGAAGCAACAATATCTGAGTACAGACATAAGTTAAACAAGTTTGCCTTAAGAAGGCTAGCACAAACTGGGATACAGATCGAAAGAGGCGCAGGCCTCCTGCCTGGGATCCTCCTAACTACTCCTGGTCGTCGTCAGCGGGCAGCACGTAGTAGTAGGCACCTCCGGTGTAGTAGGAGTCGTCGTCGAAGGTGGCGTCTGGCTCCTGGGCTCCAACATCTGGTTGCGACAACCAGGTAGAAGGGATAGGGGGAAAAGAGGGAGAAAGCAACCGTGAGTACTCATCCAAAGTACTCGCAAGCAAGGGAGCTACACTACATATGTATACATTGGTATCAACTAGAATAAGGCTGTTATATGTGGACTGAACTGCAGGAGAGCCAGAATAAGAGGGGGATAACTATCTTTCGAAGACTACGCTTCTGGCAGCCTCCGTCTTTGCAGCATGTAGAAGAGAGTAGACTTGAAGTCTCCAAAGTAGCACGCATAGCATAATCCTAACCGATGATCCTCCCCTCGTCGCCTGTGAGAGAGCGAAACCGGTTGTATCTGGCACTTGGAAGGGTTGTGTTTTATTAGTTATCCGGTTCTAGTTGTCATAAGGTCAAGGTACAACTCCAAGTCGTCCTGTTACCGAAGATCACGGCTATTCGAATAGATTAACTTCCCTGCAGGGGTGCACCACATACCCAACACGCTCGATCCCATTTGGCCGGACACACTTTCCTGGGTCATGCCCGGCCTCGGAAGATCAACACGTCGCAGCCCCACCTAGCCCAACAGAGAGGTCAGCACGCCGGTCTAAACCTAAGCGCACAGGGGTCTGGGCCCATCGCCCTTAGCACACCTGCACGTTGCGTGGGCGGCCGGAAGCAGACCTAGCCTAGTGGCGTTCCAGTCCAATCCAGCGCGCGCCGCTCCGTCGCTGACGTCACAAAGGCTTCGGCTGATACCACGACGCCGGGATACCCATAACTACTCCCGCGTAGATGGTTAGTGCGTATAGACCAAATGGCCAAACTCAGATCAAATACCCAGATCTCGTTAAGCGCGTTAAGTATCCGCGAACGCCGACCAGGGCCAGGCCCACCTCTCTCCTAGGTGGTCGGAACCTGCCCTGTCGCTCCGCCTCAAAGATCCACTCGCGGGTGCTCCTCAAGCCGACCCGTCTTTAATCACCACATGTAGCATGTATAAAGTAAATAGTATATACCCGTGATCACCTCCTGAGTGATCACGGCCCGATAGTATAGCACAGCAGACGGACAAGAATGTAGGGCCACTGATGGAACACTAGCATTCTATACTAAGCAGTAGGATAGCATGTAATGGTAGCAACAGTAGTAACAAGGACAGGCTATGCATCAGGATAGGAATAACGGAAACAGTAACATGCTACACTACTCTAATGCAAGCAGTATAGAGGAGAGTAGGCGATATCTGGTGATCAAGGGGGGGCTGCCTGGTTGCTCTGGCAAGAGAGAGGGATCGTCACGTAGTCGTACTGGGTAGCAGCGGCGTCGGTCTCGGTGTCTATCGAGAGAAGAGGGGGGAAGAAACAATAAATATATAAGCAAGCATATGCATAGTGATGCATGACATGACAAGTAACGACGTTAGAGGTGCCCTAACGCGGTATTAGGTGATACCGGTGAAGGGGGATAACATCCGGGAAAGTATCCCCGGTGTTTCGCGTTTTCGACAGATGAAACAGAGGGGGAAAGTTGCGTGTTCGCTATGCTAGGGATGCGTGGCGGATAAACGGGCTGCGTATTCAAATTCGTCTCGTCGTTCTGAGCAACTTTCATGTACAAAGTTTTTCCATCCGAGCTACGGTTTATTTTATATTAATTTTAAAAGATTTAAATCATTTTTAGGATTTATTTATTTAATTTAATCAACATTATCCAGAATAGTGTCTGCTGACGTCATCATGACGTCAGCATGACGTCAGTAGTTGACTTGGTCAACCTGACAGGTGGGTCCCGTTCGTCATACTCTGTTTTAATTAACTAACAGTTAATTAGGTTAATTAGTGATTAGGTTAATCTAATTATAATTAATTAACTTAATTAATTCCTTAATTAATTAATAATTAATTATTTTTATTATTATTATATTTTTTAATTCTTTTCTTCTTTTTAATTAAAACGTTCTGGGGGGTGGGCCCCCTTTGTCATAGGCCCAGGGGGCCTATCGGGCGCGGTTAACGGGCGTGTGCCCGTGCGAGGGCACGGGGCAACATGGGTGTCGGCGAGGCCGTAGCCCGGCACGGTGGTGCAAGGCCGTGGCCTCGGAGAGGCCAGCAGGGGGCACGGGCGCGGCGCGGCCTAGGGCCAGGCGCGGCGCGGCCTAGGGCCAGGCGCGCGACGGCGGTTGACGGCGGCGACCGGGGCGGCTTGAATGGCGTCGAGGAGGGGTACAGGCGCGGCTGGGGGCGGCAAGGGCCATGGTGGCCGTGAGCGGGAGCTCATGCGGCGGCAGAGAAGATGCAGCAGGGCCGCGGGCGAGCGCGGCGCGTGTGCACGGGGAGGAGGAGGACCGGGGCGCGAGGCGCTGGGGGGGCGCCTGACGCGGCCAGCGGGCGCAGGGGCCATGGTGAGCGTGGGTGCTGGGGCGCACGAGCTCGCGCGGTGGCGCGTCGAGCAAGGGAGGGAAGGAGAAGGGGGGGCTCACGGCACGAAGCAGGGTCTGGGGCAGTGGGGGTCGAGGAGGAGTCGGGGATGATGGGCGGCGACGGAGTCGTGGCGCGCGGTGGTTCCGGCGAGCGGCGACAGCGGCCTGGGACGGCACCAGCGACGGGGTCGGGGAGGCGACGAGCAACGACGTCGGCGGGCAACGGCAAGCGGCGTCGGGCAGCACCGGGTGGCGGGGCGCGGCCGTCGGGGCGGCGTCAGGGGCAGCGGCCTCGGGCGCTGGGGGGGTTCGATCCCGCCCCCAGATCGGATCGGGAGAGGGGGAGAGGAGTGGGGATCGAGAGGAGTGGGGGTGGTGGCCGTTAGGGTTTCCCCCTGGTGGGGGTTATGGAGGGGAGGTAGCGGGCCGGCCTGCTGGGCCAGTCGGCTGGGCCTTTGCCCAGTTGGGCTGGCTAGCTGGGCCACAGATGGCCCAGTGGGGGGAGGGTCTGCCTCTTTTTTTTTGTTAGATTTGTCTTTTCCCTTTTTTTCCCTTTTCATATTTTTTCTTTTTTTTTGTTTTATTTTAGTTACACATAAATTTTAATTTTAGACAAATATATCTACAGCCCCTAAAATAATGTTTCAGAACAATCCACTACAATAAAAAGTTTTACCCTGATAAAAATAGACTAGTATTTTAAAAAATACCAAAGTCGTTTAAATAGTTGTCTAGCTACTGTTTAAATCATTTTAGTGCTTTAAATCTTTTTACTAAAATGTGGTTCCTCCACCATTTGGACTTAGGATTTATTTGTCCCATTTTGAACATTTTAGTTTTAACGTTTGAAGAATTTACCGTTTGACTTGATTTTGAATTTGAATTTGAATCGGTTTCGAATTAACACGAGATTAGCAATGGTAACCATCATGACGTGGCATCATTAACAGAGGTTTACGGTAGTTCAAATATCCGGGCGTCACAATTCTCCTCCACTATAAGAAATCTCGTCCCGAGATTTAAGAGGTAGTGAAAGGGGGAAGGTTTGGTAACGAATCTAGCGGGTCTTCTCATCCTGGCGTGCTCTTCTCGAAGAGGCCGGTCCAATACATTGATGTCTTCATTTCTCGGCTTCGGTCATCATGATGAAATCGACGTCCTTTCTTCAGGAACTCCATCGTATTTATGAAAGAATAAAAGGGCGGGCATTCTGGGAGAACGAACCTCGTCAAGGTTGACTATCGGGTCGACAACATTGAGGAAGGTGGCGGAAAGTAACTCTCGAATCGAAACTTAAGAAAATACCGAGAGCAAAGTAAGGAGGTATCATGGGAAGTTTCGAGCGGGCAGGCAATCGTTCGATGCTTGAAACGAAGTGTTGAAGGGGTTTAGAGCAATGTGAAAAGTATTGTGTCTGATACCAGAATAGATCACTTGGCAGGTGGCCCATGAATTACATAAGAAGTCAAGCGCGAGGAATAACTTTGACAACAGGGTATACAGGAGAGTCAGGTTTCGATCCTGTGTAACTGTGGGTTATGGGCCCACCATATGGTTAAAAGTATGAAGGGCGAGGACATCTTGCACGATCATGTGAGCAAGGCATGTCAGAGGATAGTCCGTCGGTTAAGTCGGTAACAACATCGGTACCAAGGGCGAGGGACGAAGAGAACCATTCTCCTGCTCGTTGAAACGAGGCGGACCAATAGGCAAAGTTCTCGTCCATCGGTGGTTACCGAATGTCATCAACAATCGCAATAGGGTCTTGTGGACAGAGTGGTACAACGAGGTGTTTACATAAGCAGGGAAATATTACTGCTTATATATTATAGATCACAAGGAGGTTTAAACAAACCAATGGAAGGAAAATGTGATCATCAAATCAAACAGAACAGTGGAAAGGATAATGTGTTTGACACATATACCAGGGGTATACCCTTCCCGAGGACAAGCAGAGCATGATATCCATGACAGGATATAATGTAGAAAACCTTTTAGGTAGGGGAGAGAAATTTCATGACATTATCCATACAACGATGTTTGGATAATTTGATTAAGAAAATTTAGCTCTGTGCTTCAAGTGTTCTTATCGATGATAGGAGTACCACATACATGCTTCGAGATAGCACTGACATGGTCTTCAAACAAAGGTCGGGCTTTGGATATACAAAGGATTCATCAGGGACAATTTATAAAGAAAGTCATTCCATTTCCTCATGGAAGAATGGTTAACCTTGCTAAAAAGGAAACTAAAACATTAGGTCCTCCGGTCAGGTGGGCTAGGCATGACATCACCTTACCGGGTCATATAAGGACCAATGATATGTCTCTTGAAAAATGTTCCAACCATCATATCTGACCAAGATTCAGATCTGATTAGTGTCAGGATACCTCCGACTTAGTAAGCCTGAGAAGAAAAGGTGCAACACAATTGACGAGATGACAATGTAAGATTCTCGGGAAATGAACTATGAAGTGATTTCTGTTAACAAGAGTTCATCATTAATCCAAGGAGAGGACAAAGAGGTGTCTGGTGAACTCAACGGCAATTCATCGAGATTTCCAAAAGATGGATTTCCACAATTAAGTGAACAAGGAGATAACATTTGTCAGATCAAATGATATAAGGAAGTATGCTCACGGAAATCATACACAATTAAACATTGGTTGAAAGGTGCGCCCAAAATATGGATTGGGTTGCACGACCAATGTCAGAATGGTGATTCAATAATCAATAGTCTAAGAACGAACGGCCGACCATTAACTTCAAAGCAATAGGGTTGCTAGAAGTGCAGAATCCAAACAACACCGTTCACTTGTTGGTACCCTGGTTGGAATCAACACGAGGACCAATAAAGAATGGTGATGGTGAGAAGTATCACGATACCAAGAATTCTTAAGAGGTGGTGAAATTCTCACAACATTCTTGACATAAAGGATGGCAATACTCCAAGGTAAAGGAGAACAAATGCTGGATAGCAAGGATCTCAAGGTATAACACAAAACACGAACAAGTTTGTGTTGAACGGAAGGCAATCGAGTGGTCGATGATAACACAAATCATCGAGGGCAAGGATGGTATTTCTCATCATGAATTCAATTGATATCCTTGAGGAGCTCGAAATGTTTATGATGATCATGACAATTTCTGTCGAGAGGTTTCATGGAGATGTAATCGGTCGGCGATGACATCAAGTCAAACGAATGATGAAGCGAAGGTTATTGGAACCATGGGTACGTCACAAACTTGAAATCAAGTTTGTTGTTTGAGGTGAAACGATAAGACAAGGAAGATCGACGTAAGCTTAGCCCATCTTCGAAATTGTGCTCCGGAAAGGACCAGGTAGCACAGTTAAAATTTGGCACGATAATGATATAGTCGAGTAGGCTCGGAATGACGTGATTGAGTTCAAACTCGTACTTAAAGAAGATTACTAAGAGTTGTTGAACCGTAGTGTGGACTCGGTTCAGTTATCGGTGTCTTTGAGTGTTTAATAACTTAGAGCCCATGAAAAATTGGAATCAATGAGAATGTAGCACTTGATGAAGAACTCATAAGAAGTTATGCAGTTCCGTGATAATCTTGAGATACCAGGGGGTAATACTCGACGGCAAATCAAAGTAGAGGTTGGACTGGGGTATTTCTCTGCAGAAGACAAGTGCTTAAACTTGCACGAGAAACGGTACCTAAAAGAGAACATGGTCGAAACCACGATTGCAAAAGGCCAGATCCCAGATATAATATGAACTTATACCAAGGGAGTAATTAATTTAAGAGAAGCTTTAATGATAAGATCTACAACGTGTCCATGGGCATGAACACAAAGTTCAAGGTCGACTCCCACTTCTTCAATGCATAACCTTACATTTACCTCCCCTTTTCGAAGTTGTAGTGTTGAAAAGTTATCTGACGAAGCGTCAGCAGGGTATAACCCGCATAAATTTCAAGGTCACACAAATTAAGGAAGGCATAGGTTCAACCTGTCAGGGTATCATGGAAACATATACCACAAGCTTTGAGAGTAAATATTACCAGCTCGAAAGCAGAGCATGGTTGGCAAAAGGAGAGGATACAAATTACCAAAGGCATTATGTATCGGAGAAAGAACTCACAAGGTGATTAATTATGAAGGACATTGTCGGATAATAATCCAACAGTGGATATGGTGATCCACAATGGAGCTGATGTGAGTATCGATACCCAATCAGAGGAAGAAAGAATGCAAATGCATCTTTTTACATAACATCTGAATAATTCAACGTTTAAATAACAAAGGAATTATGATTTTCAAATCAAGGGATCAGTAGCAAACGCTCTGATCAAGGACGGACAAGTTGAATAGACTTAGGGGTACAATCGATGGCAATCTGATTGGTTGAGAACCAGCTCATGTTCAAACTGACACTCAGCCGGAAGGATGAATTCTAGGATTCGATTGAGGGATGCGAGCATCCTCAACATATTGAATCAAGGGACGCAAAATGATAGTGACAAAAGAAGCCAATAAGATTACTAGACTTATGGTATTAATCAGAATGCAAGCAAGCAAGAATTTCAAGAGCAACAGGCTACTCAGGGTTTTCGGAAGGTCGAATGGCACTTCGAAGACTTTTGTGAAACAACTGAACAACTGGGGATGAGCGGATACTCGATTAGTGCGAGGAATTATCCGTAGGGGGGTATTCATTAGGCAAGAACTGCAAGGCAGTAGGCACAAAATATTCTCGGGGTACCTTGTAATAACAAGATCGACTGGGAATAAAAGTAAGCACGACAGGTGTAAGTATTTTTCCATAGGGATATTTCGGTGGAAGGGAATTGCAAAAGCAACGGGCACAAGGTCTCGAGAGAATATCGGAGAGTATCCTCGAAATCTTCCGGTGCAGCCAGCGATCATCTGGACTGAAGGGGCTCTCCAGGAGAAAGTATTTTCGAGAACCTAAAGTTAGATTTTAGTAAAAATCGTTTAACCCGAATAGAAGAGAGTTCAGAATCCCGGAGTAAAGATCGAGGAGTAAAAGATCCTAATACCACCCAATGGCGACGTGGGCCCATGGGCCGCACAGCCATGTTAGTAAAAGTTTTGCAATGTCTAGACTCGACTTCGGCCGAGGAGTATGGAAGGGGGATTCCTACAGGCAGTCGGCTCTGATACCAACTTGTGACGCCCCCGATTTAATCGTACAGTAATCATACACGCAAACGTGTACGATCAAGATCAGGGACTCACGGGAAGATATCACAACACAACTCTACAAATAAAAAAATCATACAAGCATCATATTACAAGCCAGGGGCCTCGAGGGCTCGAATACAAGAGCTCGATCATAGACGAGTCAGCGGAAGCAACAATATCTGAGTACAGACATAAGTTAAACAAGTTTGCCTTAAGAAGGCTAGCACAAACTGGGATACAGATCGAAAGAGGCGCAGGCCTCCTGCCTGGGATCCTCCTAACTACTCCTGGTCGTCGTCAGCGGGCAGCACGTAGTAGTAGGCACCTCCGGTGTAGTAGGAGTCGTCGTCGAAGGTGGCGTCTGGCTCCTGGGCTCCAACATCTGGTTGCGACAACCAGGTAGAAGGGATAGGGGGAAAAGAGGGAGAAAGCAACCGTGAGTACTCATCCAAAGTACTCGCAAGCAAGAAGCTACACTACATATGCATGGGTAAATGTGTAAAGGGCCATATCGGTGGACTGAACTGCAGAAAGCCAGAATAAGAGGGGGATAGCTAATCCTTTCGAAGACTACGCTTCTGGCAGCCTCCGTCTTGCAGCATGTAGAAGAGAGTAGACTGAAGTCCTCCAAGTAGCATCGCATAGCATAATCCTAACCGATGATCCTCCCCTCGTCGCCCTGTGAGAGAGCGACCACCGGTTGTATCTGGCACTTGGAAGGGTGTGTTTTATTAAGTATCCGGTTCTAGTTGTCATAAGGTCAAGGTACAACTCCAAGTCGTCCTGTTACCGAAGATCACGGCTATTCGAATAGATTAACTTCCCTGCAGGGGTGCACCACATAACCCAACACGCTCGATCCCATTTGGCCGGACACACTTTCCTGGGTCATGCCCGGCCTCGGAAGATTAACACGTCGCAGCCCCACCTAGACCAACAGAGAGGTCAGCACGCCGGTCTAAACCTAAGCGCCCAGGGGTCTGGGCCCATCGCCCTTAGCACACCTGCACGTTGCGTGGGCGGCCAGAAGCAGACCTAGCCTAGTGGCGTTCCAGTCCAATCCAGCGCGCGCCGCTCCGTTGCTGACGTCACGAAGGCTTCGGCTGATACCACGACGTCGAGTGCCCATAACTGTCCCCGCATAGATGGTTAGTGCGTATAGGCCAGTAGCCAGGCTCAGATCAAATACCAAGATCTCGTTAAGCGCGTTATTTTGAAATAACCGCGAACGCCGTCCAGGGCCAGGCCCACCTCTCTCCTAGGTGGTCTCAACCTGCCCTGTCGCTTCGCCACAAAGATCCACACAGAGGGCCGTTGGGACAAAGGTCCTTTCAGCCCCCAATCCGTGAATCACTCGCGGGTGCTACACAAGCCGACCCGTCTTTAGTCACCACATGTATCCTGTAGAAAGTATATAGTATATACCCGTGATCACCTCCCGAGTGATCACGGCCCAGTAGTATAGCATGGCAGACGGACAAGAGTGTAGGGCCACTGATGGAACACTAGCATTCTATACTAAGCAGTAGGATAGCAGGTAATGGTAGCAACAGTAGTAACAAGGACAGGCTATGCATCAGGATAGGAATAACGGAAAGCAGTAACATGCTACACTACTCTAATGCAAGCAGTATAGAGGAGAGTAGGCGATATCTGGTGATCAAGGGGGGGGCTTGCCTGGTTGCTCTGGCAAGAGAGAGGGGTCGTCAACACCGTAGTCGTACTGGGTAGCAGCGGCGTCGGTCTCAGTGTCTATCGAGAGAAGAGGGGGAAGAAACAATAAATATATAAGCAAGCATATGCATAGTGATGCATGACATGACAAGTAACGACGTTAGAGGTGCCCTAACGCGGTAGTAGGTGATACCGGTGAAGGGGGGAAACATCCGGGAAAGTATCCCCGGTGTCTCGCGTTTTCGGACAGATGAAACAGAGGGGGAAAGTTGCGTGTTCGCTATGCTAGGGATGCGTGGCGGATAAACGGGTTGCGTATTCAAATTCGTCTTGTCGTTCTGAGCAACTTTCATGTACAAAGTTTTTCCATCCGAGCTACGGTTTATTTTATATTAATTTTAAAAGATTCAAATCATTTTTAGGATTTATTTATTTAATTTAATCAACATTATCCAGAATAGTGTCTGCTGACGTCATCATGACGTCAGCATGACGTCAGTAGTTGACTTGGTCAACCTGACAGGTGGGTCCCGTTCGTCATACTCTGTTTTAATTAACTAACAGTTAATTAGGTTAATTAGTGATTAGGTTAATCTAATTATAATTAATTAACTTAATTAATTCCTTAATTAATTAATTAATTTTATTATTATTATATTTTTTTAATTCTTTTCTTCTTTTTTTTAATTAAAACGTTCTGGGGGGTGGGCCCCCTTTGTCATAGGCCCAGGGGGCCTATCGGGCGCGGTTAACGGGCGTGTGCCCATGCGAGGGCACGGGGCAACATGGGCGTCGGCGAGGCCGTAGCCCGGCACGGTGGTGCAAGGCCGTGGCCTCGGAGAGGCCAGCAGGGGGCACGGGCGCGGCGCGGCCTAGGGCCAGGCGCGCGACGGCGGTTGACGGCGGCGACCGGGGCGGCTTGAACGGCGTCGAGGAGGGGTACAGGCGCGGCTGGGGGCGGCAAGGGCCATGGTGGCCGTGAGCGGGAGCTCATGCGGTGGCAGAGCAGATGCAGCAGGGGCCGCGGGCGAGCGCGGCGCGTGTGCACGGGGAGGAGGAGGACCGGGGCGCGAGGCGCTGGGGGGGCGCCTGACGCGGCCAGCGGGCGCGGGGGCCATGGTGAGCGTGGGTGCTGGGGCGCACGAGCTCGCGCGGTGGCGCGTCGAGCAAGGGAGGGAAGGAGAAGGGAGGCTCACGCGCGGAGCAGGGTCTGGGGCAGTGGGGGTCGAGGAGGAGTCGGGGATGACGGGCGGCGACGGAGTCGTGGCGCGCGGTGGTTCCGGCGAGCGGCGACGGCGGCCTGGGACGGCACCAGCGACGGGGTCGGGGAGGCGACGAGCAACGACGTCGGCGGGCAACGGCAAGCGGCGTCGGGCAGCACCGGGTGGCGGGGCGGCGGCCGTCGGGGCGGCGTCAGGGGCAGCGGCCTCGGGCGCTGGGGGGGTTCGATCCCGCCCCCAGATCGGATCGGGAGAGGGGGAGAGGAGTGGGGATCGAGAGGAGTGGGGGTGGTGGCCGTTAGGGTTTCCCCCTGGTGGGGGTTATGGAGGGGAGGTAGCGGGCCCGCTGCTGGGCCAGTCGGCTGGGCCTTTGCCCAGTTGGGCTGGCTAGCTGGGCCACAGATGGCCCAGTGGGGGGAGGGTCTGCCTCTTTTTTTTGTTAGATTTGTCTTTTCCCTTTTTTTTACCTTTTCATTTTTTTTTCTTTTTTTTGTTTTATTTTAGTTACAAATAAATTTTAATTTTAGATAAATATATCTACAGCCCCTAAAATAATGTTTCAGAATAATCCACTACAATAAAAAGTTTTACCCTGATAAAAATAGACTAGTATTTTAAAAAATACCAAAGTCGTTTAAATAGTTGTCTAGCTACTGTTTAAATCATTTTAGTGCTTTAAATCTTTTTACTAAAATGTGGTTCCTCCACCATTTGGACTTAGGATTTATTTGTCCCATTTTGAACATTTTAGTTTTAACGTTTAAAGAATTTACTGTTTGACTTGATTTTGAATTTGAATTTGAATCGGTTTCGAATTAACACGAGATTAGCAATGGTAACCATCATGACGTGGCATCATTAACAGAGGTTTACTGTAGCTCAAATATCCGGGCGTCACACCCTACTACTCGCACCGCTGGCCAGGCCCTGCGACGACGGTAGCCTCACACCATAGCCGAACTAGTGAACCCTCACACTCCTCTCCACGTGGGCATCCACTGCCACGTCTTCCCCTTCGTAGGCCTCGCCGTCGTCCACCGCCCTGGTGCTCTCGTCGCGGTGTGGTCAACGTGGTCAAGGAATGACTTCCATCGGAAGAGTACTGTATGTGGAGAGGCTGACAGCTGGGTCCATGGCCGCAGCAAGGAAGTGCCTCCTTATTTCACGGAAAATAATGAGTCCTCCACCTGACAGCAGGGATCCACCGGACGGGCCATCGTATTTCACAAAAAAATGTTTCCCCCTGACTGCCGGGACCCAGCAGCTACATCTTCGCACGCAAGGAACTGCCTGACAGTCGGGACCCACCTGGTCGAAGCGCACGTAGCGATGTCATTCTGGTCGCGAACGTGTACGTACATACTGGTCGATGTAGAGGCGCGCACGTGTGGTAGTTGAGGCGCGCACGTCTGGTAGTAGAGGCGCGCACGTAGCATGTACACGTACGTACAACGGACAGGGTGCAAGAAAGTAAATACGGTCACGTACGTACATATGGACGGGGTCTCGAACGACTACTCGCGCATATGTACGGCCAGGGCTCGTGTACATGGCTGTGGCTAGGTCGGAACGGAGAAACTGCGTCGTTGTCGTGTTCATGGGGAGGCAACGGAATGTGTCGTGTTCATCGGGAGGCAACGGAACGCATGCTGTTCATCGGGAGCCAACCGGCTTGGACGAAATAGGCGATGGAAATGAGGCCTGGCGTACCGCGGAATGGAGGAAACGGCCTTGTGTTCGACCGGCCACGATGGAAACGGGATTCTGTTCATCGGGAGGGGTCTGGCGTACCGCAAAACGGAGGAAACGGACCTCCTACAGTCAAAACGGGGTCCTGTTAATTGTGAGGGGTGTGGCGTACCGCAAAACGGAGGAAACAGACTTGTGTTGGAGCGCGACGGTCGAAACGGGGGTCCTGTTCATCGAGACGGGTGTGGCGTACCGCAAAATAGGACTCCATGGGATACCGTTCATCTCCACCGTCGACTGCCTCCACGGGCTACTGTTCATCCACCGTCGACCTCCTCCAGCCTCCACCTGCGACTATTCATCCACGGGCTCCTGTTCATCCAACCTCCACCGCGCGCTCCTCCACCGGCTACTGTTCAACCAGCGCTCTCCACGGGGTCCTGTTCAACCACCCCTCCACGGGCTACTGTTCATCTAGCCCTCCACCGGCTACTATTCAACCAGCCCTCCACCGGCTACTGTTCAACCAACCCTCCACGGGGTCCTGTTCATCCACCGGCTCGATCGATCGGGGTACTGTTCATCCAGCGACAACTGCCTCTACTACCACGGGGTCCTGTTCATCCAACCCCCACTGGTAACTGTTCATCCAAACCCGCCAACAATGCTCACTGTTCATCAAGGGAAGGATGCAACATGTTCGATCGGCTTCAGTTAGCAGCAGTAGCGAAGGAATCACTCGGCTTCAGTTAACAGCAAGGGATCGATCGATCGCTTGGGTTCAGTAACGCGTAGCCTGCAGTGCAATCGCTCGGGTTCAGTTAGAGCCTAATGCCTCGCTCGGTTTCAGTTAGAGCGCAACTCCTTGCACACGCGCGCATATGTATGAGAGAAACGCGCATCGCTCGGCCCCCGACCACCCACCGTAACCGGGAACTCCCTCGATATTTTCCCCGCCCTCGCTTCTACCACGGTTTTCTTCGTCATGGATGGCCCAAAAAATGTCATGCAGCTGCGTCTCCGGCCCACCCAGGACGAAAAACCCATTTTTGTCATGATTTTTTGTCATAGAAGTAGGAGCCCACCACATCTATGATGATACCGGGTTTTGTCACAATTATCGTCATAGAAGTGTCATAAGTATGACAGAAAAAAATTCGTTCAGCCCAAAATGTCACGGATGTGTCTTTTATTGTAGTGATTATGTTACTATCCAAATTAGAAATCCTTTTGTTTTCTTCTACTAGTTAATGTGTACGTGCAATGCACGTTAATTTAGAAGTATATTAAGTGCATGCGGATATTAAGTAGGATATTATTTGCGTGTTATTATGTGATTAACGTTGTATTTGGAATGAAATTAACTGCACGCTAAACGTGTTGAGCGCTCGACATTGAAGCAGCCTAGGTCGTTGGATTGACATGATTTGATGGCCGAGATTGATTGGATCTGCCCCTTTGGGTCTTTTTATATTGGTATAGATGTGGCCCCGTTGCAACGCACAGGCATTCTTCTAGTGCATGTTAATACTTAGGCAATATATTAATTGCACACGGATATTAGATATGCTATTATTTGTGTGTTAATTCTGTGATTAGTGTAATATTTGGTATGATATTAATTGCACATTAAATACGTTTAACGCTCGCCATTAGAGCAGTCTAGGTCGTCGGATTGACTTAGTTCGATGGCCGAGATCAGTTGGATCTACCCCTTTGGCTCTTTTTATATTGGTATAGATTAAAGATTATTTAAAGTTTCTAAAGTAATTGGAAGGTTTCGTTTCAAATTGTCAAGGAGCAAAGATTTTTTAACAAGATTTTACTATGTGCAGTAAATAGTAAGATGAAGAAAAATGTGATATACTAGCTACAACAGTGCCTAAGGGCCCCAAAAAAAATCTCAAATAGGAATTCTAATATTCCATTCTTTTATCACATTGGAATGTTTTGGATTCTTGAATGGACCAATTCAAGAACAGTTGAATGCCAACAAAATCATCAAAGAGTTGTATTTTTTTATTTTGATTCAACTAGGCACCAATAGCATATTGATGTTGGCTTCAATCTTTATCTTGGAATAAAAAGAATTGATATTGGTGTGATCTAACCTATTATGTGGAATCGGCCCTACACTTGTCCTATCATACCTTCTTCATGTATACAAAATAGTGGACTTAACTAACTCAATTGATAGGAAATAACAAATAAGATCATTTGTTCTAGGATGTCTTCCTACAGAATCGTAGGCCTATTCATTAGCTCCTACTTGTGATGTACTAGTTTTTGGAATGTATGTAGTGGTTATAACTGATTTGATAGAAAAAGGGGAATCTTGTGCATTTTTCGTTGGGGTTTCCCTGGAATAAAATGTCGGTTCTTCCTTTGAGTCCTTATGTGGGATGTCCAATCAATTAGAATTTAGTGGAAATTTCACTGATAAGACCTCCTCAATTGTACCCAATATTTTATTATGAATAATTCCGATAGCCTGAGAAGGAAAAAAGGCATTTAACTTTACAAATATGGTGTAATATGACTCTCTCCTTTTGTTTTCTTAGCCCTAACTATACCTTAATCTTATGAGAAATAGGTGGGATTGACACAGAGAGGACTTAAATTCAAAAGCAAACAAACCCACACTTCGGGAAGGTGAGGCAAACTAACAATTCCTTTGCCATTTATCCTCAATTTATGCATGCCCAGCCCAATCGGGACATCACCCTCCACTTTAAGCGCATCTGTGTATCCACCGAATAATTCTATCTAAGGGCGACATTGGTGGAACTAGTGAACCACACAAGCTGGTAATTTTGAAATTTAACACGCAAATACCTATCAATTTTCTCTCTAAAAAATACCCAGCAAAAGTAAATACATCCAGACATATAAAAAGGCAGTTAATCCGGCAGTCAAGGAGGATATTATTCCAAAAAAGGGTGAATACAACCAACTATTACTAAGCATTTCGTGTTTACAAGAGGTGCACTACTTCAGCCTGAACCTACTAGTTTGAAGGTTTCCTGACATGATACAGAAACAATGCAAGGGTGATCAACTAGCTTTAGTCGTACTTTTCCTTTGGAGTTTCCCTTGTTTTTGAGTGGTATTTCTTTCTCTATCCTTGTTTAAATTTCTATTGCATTCTATCTCACCATATCACATTCTATTCTATGACTCCACTTGGCAAAAAGAAAGAGGATACCAGAGTTCAATAGCTTTACATCACTATCCCGATCATGATTTTTCTACTCGCGGGGGAAACTAAAGGCCCTCCCCCTTTGGAAGTTTGTTATACCCATGGGTATGAGATTCCTTTTCTAGTGGGACAAGAGCAATGTGGCGAGCAAACTTAACATACTTTCCCTCTATAAGATAGAGGTTCCAAGAGAAGAAGCTAAGGGATCAGTACCTTAGTGATTCCAGGCATCAACTATGGAAATTTAAGAGAAACCTTCGTCAATCGATAGACCATTCAAGAAAGAAGAAGAATTTTTTTGGGTTGAACCAACAACCTGATTGTGTTGCTATTATGGTTGCAGATGGACTTGGTGACGATGCCGCATACCAAGAGTGGATCACCCGTAAGGGTTCCTCCTAGGCCTTGCTAGAGCCTGCACGCCCAAGGCGAATTCAGAACCCTAAGGGCATCGGAGGCCTTCTTGGGGGCCAAGGCAAGGGCGACAACAGGGTCGATCGAATCCATCTCCATGTAAACCCTAGTCCTTTGTTGCCGATATAAAGCGAGGGCTAGGATTCTCATTCCGACCTAATCTTAGATAGCAACTCCCGGTAGCAATCACAAACACCATTGTAAACCCCTCACACGAGGTATCTCTCTATCGTGAAATATCAAAGCAAGCAGGATGTCGAGTATTACTCTACGAAGGCTCAAACCTGGGTAAACCTTTCTGTGACCTCTGATCTAAGACTTTCAGCTGTGCTTGGACCCCTACCGAGGGATCTGGCGGTATTTTGCACCATCACTTGGGTATGCCAATATAGTCATATCAGCGCAAATTTCCTTTTTTATTCAAGATATTTAGTTTAATTCTTTGAAAAATTAAAGGACAATTCCCCATAGAGATATGTAGATAAAAGGGATCTTTGGATAATAATGTTGTTCGAACCTAAAGTTTACCTACACACGGATCTAGCATAAAAGCCACAATATTTTATTATGCCACTAAAAGGAAGGGGGATACCGATTTAAGAGTCGTTCACACTTGCAGTTAAAAAAACAGTTACCAATATTTAAGGCAAATACAAAATGATATGCAAAAAAGTTTCATTGAATTTGGATCTATATGAAAAAGGTTACAAGTGTTTGAAAGTGTATGGGATTTTTTGCAAAAATAACAACAATCGGTGGGAACATGTCACGTGGCTCGACTAGGACGACAGATCGACATTCAAATGTTAGCTATTGGATTTGGGATCAACAACTCCTGTTGCGAACCGACTCAGAGTTTAAGCGTATTCTATCAGGGCCATCAATTCTTGATTGAATGGTCCTGGATGTACTAAGTTGTTCCAAATCATTAGAGTTATGTCATTTGCATATTACAAGATGGTATCCCTCTCGGTGTCTTCCGAAGAGTGAGTAGCTAAGTAACAAATGAGGTCCTACCCTAGAGCTCTCTTAATGAAAACCGATAGAGCATCCACAATAAGTTGAACATCAAGGGTGACATGGGGTCTCCCTGCCTAAGTCCCTAGTGAGAGTTAGGACAAGGGACAATTTCATTGTTAACCTTAAACCCAACTTTATCACTAGTTACAATTTTCATAATCTAGTCATTTCACTTTTCACAGAATCCCTTAATTTCAAAGACTTACAAGTGGAAAGGCCATTTGACATTGTCGAAGACTTTCTAGCAAACAATCTTCAAAAGGACTCGTGAGCTTTTTCCGTCTGTGAATATTATTAAGGATCCTGGACTACATGACGGAAAATGCCAAGAAAGATAGAAGAGTAGGCAAGTGACCCGAAAATCAATGTTCAACCAACTTGTTGCGTCATGTTTGTGATTTTTCAGCTTGTTTCATTCTCAATCGAGAGGTTCTTTCCTTCCTTCTTGCTTGCAAACTAGACATAAAGTCAAGTAAAACTCATCTACAATATGTATACTAATGGAACTAAGAAAATATTCTAGTGTCCTTCCTATTTGTGTGAACTCGGTTGTATATTTTAATTTCTGTTATGACATTTTTAAAGGTCTTGAATAGAAATGGACCATAATATTTGTGGAACGTCATGGTGCAATAATAATAATATTTGTGGAGTTCCCTCGGAGTGTTTACCTAGCGAGTGCTCAAATTGCCATGCAATTTCAGATAAAGTTGCCACGGCAACTTCACCATATTTGCTATGATCGAAAGTGAAATGCCATGTAGTGCAAAAAAATGCCTGCGGTTTTTCTGCTATGATCGAAAGTGAAATGCCATGTAGTGCAAAAAAATGCCTGCCGTTTTTCTAAAAAATTGTGACCTGCATGATCTGGATTCAATGGCTATGAGAACGTTTCCTAGGACCTCCTATAGTGGCGGATCCAATGGAGGTTCCGTCCCAGAACTGTCGGATTATTGATGTGACACTCTCACACAGTCCTCTCGGGAGCCTAAAGCATTATTAATGGAGGTTCCATGGGTGCCCAGTGCGCCTTGTACCCCCTCGGAAAGTGCAAATCTTTTTTTTATCTAGTACTCTTAGTCTAATCCTATGTGCATTATTAGTGTAGAATGATAAACTGACATTTTATAATGATTATACCTGACATTTTTGTTGTAAATGAGAAGATTGGCACCTCTTGTGGTCAAGATCTAGGTCCCTCAATTGACCTTCTAACCAGAGGAAGTTCCCGGGCTATCATTAAATCACCCATAAAAAGAGAGTTATTATTAAAAAAAGTCACATACAACCCTAAGGCTGGTTGTAATGAAGAGTATCATATATTGGTATCATGCACATGATACTAGTATATGATACTCCCTCCGTCCTAAAATTATTATCCTAAATTTGTTTAAATACGGATGAAGTACTACCTTCGTAATGCATAATATCATAAGTTAGGTTGTTTTATTAATTGTCATGTATGACATAAAATAGTAGAACATTTAATATGATAAAGTATCATGATATGATATCATCTTTTTTTCCTCATTTAATTATATGCCACTTCATTCAAAAAATTTAATTGACATGTATGATAGCGCTTAGGCTGGTCATAGTGGGGAGTAACTTATACTAGTGTCATGCATATGATACTAGTCTAAATTACTACCTCCATAGTGCAAAGTATCTTAGTAGTAGTGTCATAGATAGTTTCATTTATTGCCTCATAGACTCATTTTACTTCAAAAAACGCTATGCTACATTAACATATTATGTTACTTCAAACACCTCTCTCCTCATTAAATACTTGCCACATTTCGGAGTATGTTAAGTTCCTACCTAAATTACCCCACTATGGCTAGACTTATGATACTTTCGTTACAACCAGCCTGATCTCGCTTCTGCCTCGTATTTCGATGACAAGGCACGGTATTCTTGCTAGCTCCGCGTGAAGGCACGTACCTACCCATGTCACCCGGACGGTCGGTCGGTCGCCACGGTCGTTTTGCGATTGGCCCCTCAGTTCCCCAAACGCTCTCCGCTTCATTCTTCTGATTGATCCCCACATTCCCAACAAGCAAAAGCAACTCGATCTGCAAGACAGCAGCATCTGAGGAAGCAAAGCATCCGATCCAGCCTCCTCCCGGCGCCCCATGGATGAGTAAGTCTTCTGTACCTCCCGCGCTCTCAGATTCACCTCCTCGAATCCGAACCAGATGTTCTTGCATTGGTTGCACCGACCAAGAACTCCATTTTTTGGAAGGGAAGCGCCTGAAGATGCTGTTTTCCTTTTGGTCGTGCTTGCCCCAGATCTGACGAGCGCGGCAACGGCGGCGGGCAGCACCACGGCTACGAGTGGAAGCTGCCGGCGGCGCTGTCGGCGAACACGACGAGCGTGCACGTGACGGCGCTGGACGGGGTGGTCAACGTGAACTCGCTCTTCACGGTGGCCGTCTTCGTGGGCCTCTCCCTCGCGACCCCCGGCGAGCTGCGCAGCCTCGCCGGCGACCCGTCCTGCGACGCCGGGCCCGACGTGGCGCGGTCCCTGCTGGTCCTCGAGGTGGTCGCCTTCTCCTCCTTCCTCTTCTCCAGCCTCGTCGCGCAGGGCCTCAAGCTCGCGATCAACCTCATCAACTCCAAGGACCCCGACGACACGCACGCCCACATCGACGCCCGCCTGCTCCGGCTCGGGATGCTGGCCTCCGCCGTGGGCTCCGTCGTCGGCTGCGTCTTCTTGATGGCGTCCATGGTGATGGTCGTGCAGATCCGGCTGGGCACCCTGGGATGCGCCAGCAACCGGGCGGCTGCCAAGGCCGCCGCGGGGCTCGTCGGGCTCGTCTCCACCGCCCTCGTCGTGTACATCAGCACCGTCTTCTACACTTTCACTCACTGATTGACAGATTGATGCCGCTGATACATCAGGTTCCATGGATCTTGCTTGCGGCTTGCCAGTTGCCACTGTCTCGTTTTTTTTGTTTTTTTTAGCTTTTAGTGGAGTGCCGAGGTGTTTTAGCTGTCTATGTAGTAGTACAATGTATTGTTGCATCGCCGTGCTAATTAGAGCTTTGATCAAACCACGAGAGTTCCCGTTGACTGAATGTTTCAGAGAGCTATGGGGGGCCGATCGTAAAACTTTGAGCAATGAAGTTGATTTTTAAAACTTTATTTTCTGAGAAAATCATTTAAACAACTTTGGGCGATAAAGTTGGCCACTTTTCACAAGAAGTTCCTAAAGCTAACATTTTGGAGAGAGAGAAAGAACAAGATTGCTGACACAAGATTTTGGCTTGCAAGATTCATCCTTAAGATGGCTTCCAACGGAAAAAGATGTTCACCATGAAAATTGTGTGACTCGTCGGGACGAACAATTTTGCCTTTTAGATCATCTCAACTAGAAGTCGTGGGCAACCTTTAGAGCCAAACATTACGCTGCACAAAATTGGGTCTGTGATGTTCCACTTCCGCGCTACTGCCGGGCTTAAGAGTATCTGCAGCCGCCTCCCGGGCTTAAGAGTATATGCAGCCGGAGGTTGCAAATTTGGACAGTGACCGGACGATGCCTTAAATTTTACAATTTACAATCACGTATCCTATTTTCAAAACATCTATTACATGCACGCCCATGAACGTCACTCATCTTGTCCCTCTTGAGCCGGCTAGGCACCGGAAATTGCTCATATTTAACATTTTCACACTTGTATTAGTCCCACATCGCCGACTAATGAGCTAGTCGATTGTATCCTTAACAAAGAAAAAATTGGTGTGGGCTTGTCTTTTTTTGAATCAACGTCCATGCATGAAACCAAAATAAAAATCTAATGTCATTGTAGTAGAGGTATCAACGTATATGATCGAAACAAACTTGACACTCGATGAACAATCATCAGTCAATGACATGCAATCTAGTGTCAAATATATCTCGATTACACATGCTAGAATTGATAGACCTACACAACAACCAAGCTTGCCGCCATCCGCTAGCATAGCATTTTAAGCCGGGCGGCGTCCGCCTCGGCAGGTGATGTGGGACTAAAATTTTGTTGCACTGATGAAAGATGGAGGAGCTTCTGTCGCTGCAGGTGGAACCGCTACGACCTGCAACGGGGTCTGCGGGGGCACCCATACGCCCCCCCCCCCCCCCCCCCCCCCCCCCCCCCCCCGTTCGCCTCGTATTTGGGCTGGATATGACGTGTGCTAGACCAGGTGTTTGAGGCGCCCGTCTAGGTCAAAAAATCATGACAATGCAGTGACCGGGCAGCCCGATCGGGCGTATGAGGCGGGTTTTGAGAGGTCCGGTTGTAGATGCTCTAACAAACACATTGCAATGGTTTGTGTATATTTTTTTCATGATAATACGTGTCTCACTTGTATCATGAAGATCAAAGTACAAGTTACATAAGTATCGACATGACAAGGCTGAAAAGATTGAAAGTGCGTTAACTCGACTAGAGGGGGGTGAATAGACGATTTTTTTGAATTCTTCGATGAGGAATTTCAGGGTGAGGAAATTCCTGAGCGAAGAACTACTTGCAGCGGAATAAGTACTCAGATGCATACATGACATAACATAAACATGGATATCATGATGAAATGAAAACGGACACAGAGTACAAAAAGCGTAAGCACATGATAAAACAGGATGAAGATAAACTGACTGAAGAAATTGAACTGAGGAGGTTGAGAAAGTCTTCAGTCAAAGCCTTCAAACAGATATGAACAAGCACATAACATAGTAATGAGGAAATGAAGGAGTTGAGAAAATAGAACCAGTAAGCTTGGTGAAGACAATGATTTGATAGAGCAGTTCCAACTGCTGTAACATTTGTACATCTGGTTAGAGCGGCTAGGTATTTAAATCTGAGGACACACAGTCCCGGACACATAGTCATCACCGTATTATCCTTGAACTAAGGTCACACAGACCTCGTCCAATCACTCGTGGTAAGTCTTCAGGTGACTTCCAAAACTTCACAGACTCGGCCACTCGGCGATCCACAATTCCTCTTGGATGCTCTAGACCATGACGCCTAACCATCTGGAGGATGCACAGTTCTCAAAGGTAACAAGCGTCGGTTCCACACAGGAACAATCTCTTCAGTGATGCACACTCACTTTGGTTTGTAGGTGTTTGGTTTGGGGTTTTGGGTTTTTCCTCACTTGATGATTTTCTCTCAAAGTCCTCGGAGGATGGGATGCTCCCAATGACAAGTGTCAGTTTCTCGTGGAGCAGCCAACCAGTTAGTGGTTGTAGGGGGCGGCTATTTATAGCCTAGGGAGCAGCCCGACATGATAAGACATTAATGCCCTTCAATGATATGACCGTTAGGTGGGTAGATATTTTGGGACAGCTGACGCGTAGCACAACAACAGTCGGAAATTTGACTATCAAATTCCTCAGGGTTATCATGTTCCTCACTTGTAGGTAATCCACACTGGCGAATTCCTAACTCCTCAGTCAGAACAAATTCCTCAGAGACCAGAAAAACTTCGTCTTTGTCACTGAAGAAATTGATCGAACTGTATGAGATTTCCAATGGCTTCACTCGAAGGGATTGGTAGGTGTAGGATTTTGAGATGAGCATCAGTTGGAAACTTTTCCTTAGTTTTACCTCGACCCCCATTAACAGTACGGTGTTTCCTATGACTCAAGAAAGAGAAAATGAAACTACGAACACTACAAGAATCAACTACTACGGCAAAGGCATGGAAGGCGGATGGAAAAGGCCTTTGTCGTCTGCCGCAGACGGCAAAAGGCGCTGGCAAAGAAAGGATCGGCAAAGACCTTCTTTGCTGTCTGCTTCCTGACGCGGACAGCAAAGGAGCCTTTGCCATCAGCGGCGAATGGCAAAGAAAGCAGACGGCAATAAACTCGTTGTTAGTCCGTTAGGTGGCTAACGACAGTCTTTGCCGTCCGTGGCTGACGGCAAAGAGCATCAGGCCTTTGCCGTCTGCCACTGTAGGCAAATTGACCAAATGGTCAGCTACCAGAAAACACAGGTGGTTGCCACATGGCTTCTTTGCCGTCTGCGGCGGACGGCAAAGAGCCCGTTGCCGTCGGTGGCAGACGGCAAAGAGTCTGCATTGCCTCTTTTTTCTGTTTTTTCTTATACTCAACCATTTTTACAAAAAATAGATGATACATATATATTTTTCACATGGCAAGTTCATAGCAAACATATGAGATATCCAACACATATAATTTCATCATAAATGTATAGTTCCATCAACCATACATAGAAAGTTCCACATACATCCATCCAACCATACATATTACAATAGTGTCATCAAAGCATACATGCATAGTTCATTGATACAAAAGAAACATAGTTCATCCAAACAAGCACTCCACATATGCAAGCTTCCGTGAAGCGAATGAATTCTGCAAAATGGGAAATAAGAAAGTTAGAAGAAGAAGATTAGAAGAAGAAGATGATGATGGTGAAGAAAATGAAGAAGAAGAAGAATATATGACATTTATGAGCTAATTTAGGTGAAATCGATTGTTTGTGAGCTAACATAGGTGAAATGGATCGTTTATGAGCTAACATAGGTGAAATGGATTGCTTATGAGCTAACTTAGGTAAAATGCATCATTTTAGAGCTAACCTAGGTAAGATGGATCATTTTGGAGTTAACCTAGGTAAGATGGGTCATTTTAGAGATAACTTGGGTAAAATGGATCATTTATGAGCTAAGTAAGGTAAAATGGATCGTTTTAGAGCTAACTTAGGTAAAATAAATCGTTTATGAGCTAACTTAGGTAAAATGGATCATTTTAGAACTAACTTAGGTAAAATGGATCGGTTATGAGCTAACTAAGGTAAAATGAATCATTTTAGAACTAACTTAGGTAAAATGGATCGTTTATGAGCTAACTAAGCTAATTATGCCATTTTTGACATAAGTAAGCTAAGTACATGTCATTATTGAGCAAACCTAGTTAACTAAGCATATTAGAGCTAACTTTGGTCATTTTGGAGGAAACAAAGCTAAGTATAGATCGTTTTAGATCTAACTTAGGTAAAATGGATGGTTTTGGAGGTCAGTAAGCTTATTAAGTCATTTTGGAGGAAATAAAGCTAAGTCTAGGTCTTTATGCATTTGTTAAGCAAAACACTAGAGAAACTTACCGTGATCATGGAGGTGTGGGAGCGGGCTGGCTCGTGCCGGTACCTGGAGAAGGATCGTGCGATGCTTGTCTGGAGTTACGCTGCACCAAAGATCATTTCCAATGTCTCATTAGCATGATGACACTCAAATGTTCAGACTAGCAAGTAGTGTCCATTCAAATTAAACTCACCGTCGTCCCAGGAGCAATCACTGGCATCGGCGGAGCGGTCTGACCGGACTTCTCACACACAGACTGCACATTTAGTTTTGATGACTCAGTCATACTAGTTAGTAATGAGACAAATAGTACATGAATGTTTTTGCTAATCAGCAGAAGAAACTTACCACA
Organism: Triticum urartu; assembly: GCF_003073215.2. Taxonomy (NCBI): domain Eukaryota; kingdom Viridiplantae; phylum Streptophyta; class Magnoliopsida; order Poales; family Poaceae; genus Triticum; species Triticum urartu. The sequence goes on along the minus strand of NC_053028.1, from coordinate 200,125,863 downwards.
AGGAGCTCGTACATTTCCCTTGCCTGCATGTCATTCCGTGCCCTCTCCTCCTCCAACATCTTTGTTGTCCTCTCCTCCAACTCCCGCTGCCTCTCCGCCGCCTCCGACAGAAGTTTCTCCGTTCTATCTCTCTCACTCTGTATAGCAGCCTGCAACACCGCTCCTTGTTAGCATTTGTAATCATTGATGGAAGCACACACAATGTAATGTAGAAAGGTAGTTGAGTACGTATAACTAACCTTGAAGGCGAGTTGGACTGGCCGTTCACGAGGCCTTATCTCAGGAGCGGATCTCGACTGGCGCACCTTGATCTCCGGGAGAGTGCTAGGACAACGGATCGGTCCATCTCCAATGGCTATCGAGCCATGGGACCTCCCGCCACCAGCTATCATCACCAGCTCTGGATCAATGGGACCCTGGCTCGGGTTAAAGTCCTCCCCTTTCCTCGCCTTCCCTTCATCTCTATATTTCACGAGCTTGTCGTGGGAGGAGATGTTGGTGAAGTTGTTTGCATCATCGAGGTCAGACAGAGAGAATGCCTTGACTTTCTTGTAAGAGGCAGTATGGGCCATGGCATAGAGGTCGTACACCTCTGGCACCTTATCCACCTTATTGTAGTGTGCCTGAAAGAGAGAAAGAACGTAAATTAGTAATTAAAGGGCTCAAGCTAGCATGATGAATGAATTGCATGAATCATGAAGCAAACCACATACCCAGTTCTGCCCGTACTGATATAAGTTGGAGCTGCCTTGATGGTGTGGCACACCTTCCATTTGGGCATGTTTGTCCTTGGCCGTGTTGTGGATGGCTAGCCATTCTTTTGAGCACCACTCATTGACCAACACCTCCCATCAATCCATCCGATCCGCACACCATCTCGGAGGCGCCTAAGTTAGCAAATAGAAACTTGAGCGCTACAGCTATGAATTAATAAATGAAGGAAGTAAGTACAAGGCATTAAGAATTACCTTCATGTATTGCTCCTTACTCAGGAACTTCTCGTGGCACGCCGGCTTGGGCTTCTTGATACCACGCAAGGCGTAGTAGTCTCGAACAGCCTGCACCCGAGCCTCGTGCCGTAAGTTCTGTAGTAGGCGCTTGCAGACGTTCTCGATAACATTTGCCGCCTCCTCCTCGTATCCCTCCTCACACCTCTAGAATGTCTGCAATCAAATGAGACAATATTGACTAGTACAATTAATAACTAGCTAGTTGAAGATTTTTAATTGTGTAAAGGAGAAATTACCCAGAACTTTCTGATCACCATGTCTGCCCTCGTGTTGCACAAGACACCGTCGATAATCTCACCCGGCGGGGCCGGGGCAGCCAAGTAGTGCTCCCAGCTCAATCCAAGCTCTGGAAGCCGACCCTCACCAGGCAACGTGACAAACCCTGGGAAGTTTTGCCAGCAAAGCACTCCAAGGATGGAGTTGGGCCGGCGGACCTTCTCATGGTGGTCCCAACCCCTGCAGCATGACAAGGCCAACGCATTAGATATTTGAAGAAACGTGAATGTAGAAGGTACACAAATATTAAATGCACTTACCTCTCCCATCAGGGAAAATCAACCACCTCTGCTCACGGGTCACCGGCACGGACGGGAGCCGTGTACAACCACGCTGGTAGACAGTGCCCCCTCCTCCTCAATATCAGTCGGCTCCCCGCCATCATCAGCATGGCCACTCGCCCCCTCAGGCTGATCCGGCCAGGTACCCCATCCAGACGTGTGCTCGTCCGGGGTCTCGTGGGCCCAACTATCGTGGGCCGAAGGCCCGTGGACCCAAGGCTCGTGGACCGGAGTCCGTGTAACCTCCTCCTCATGTGCTCGGGTGAAACAGCTGGGGGTGGCGGCGAGGAAGGCACCCTAGAAGTCACGTGCTCGGGTGAAATAGCTGGGGGTGGTGGCGAGGAAGGCACCTTAGCAGTCACCCTACCTCCTCTCCCGCGACCACGTGCTCCAGCTCCTCTCTTCTTCCCTCCCTTTCCTCGTCCCCTGCTGGGCACCGCGGTTGATGAAGAAGGGCCCGGTGGTGTCGCCATACTGTCCAGCAACGCCCGTCGGATTTGTGCGGGTGGAATGGAAGACCTCCCACCACGCGCCGACGAAGAAGGGGCCTCGGAGCGCTCCGGACCAGCGCCCACCATCTTTCAACACCTGCCATGACAAAGAGTAAATGAAATTAATACAACATAAAAAATACCGACATGAATAATAATATATGATGTTTTTCATAACAAAATCAAAAAATATATATGGTGTCGGGGTGGGGTGTCGGGGTCGGGGTGTGGTGTCAGGGTGTCGGGGGTCGGGGTGTCGTGCCGGGGTGTCGGGGTGGCGTGTCGGGGTCGGGGTGCCGTGTCAGGGTCGGGGTGTCGGGGTCAGGTCGGGGTGTGGGTCATGGTCGGGGCACGTGACAGCCTTTTCTTCTTCTTCTTCTTCTTCTTCTTCTTCTTCTTTCTTCTTCTTCTTCTTCTTCTTCTTCTTCTTCTTTCTTCTTCTTCTTCTTTCCTTTCTTCTTCTCCCTCCTCCCCTCTTCTTCAAACTAAAACTAATCTAAAATAAACTAAACTAAAAATAAAAACTAAAACTAAACTGAAACTAAAACTAAAGTAAAACTATAACTAAAACTAGGGTTTAGGGTTTCCTCTTCCTCTTCTTTTCTTTCTTCTTCTTGCTCCTCCTCTTCCTCCCTTCTCCCCTCTTCTTCTTCTTCTTCTTCTTATTCTTCTTCTTCTTCTCCCCCTTCTACATATTCTAGCACTAAAACTAAACTAAATCTAACACTAAATCTAACACTAAAACTAAACTGAATCTAACACTAAATCTAACAGCAAAAAAGAAAAAGAAAAAAGAAAAAAATAACTCACCGGATCGAGCGGTGGTGACGGGGGCGACGGTGGCGCCGGGGCAGTGAGCGGCGGCGCCGAGCCGGTAGGGAGGCGAGGGAGATGGAGCCACGGTGGCGCCGGGGGCGACGGGTGGTGGGCGGGTGGAGGGGGCGCCGGGGCGGTGGGGCGGTGGGGCGGCAACGTGGTGGGGCGGCGGGGTGGTGGGGCGACGAGGCGTCGGCGCGTGGGGGGCGGCGGGATGGTGGGTCGACGGGGCAAGCGGCGGCGGGTGGCGGAGAGGAGAGAGGGAGAGAAACAGAGAGAAGGGGCAGGGTGGGGCTCGGCCGTTAGTTAGGAAGAATCTTTGCCGTCCGCCCACCCTTTTTCATCCGCTTTGTTTCCTCTTTGTCGTTTGCTAGCAGACGGCAAAGAGGGCGCCGTTAAGTTTTCCTTAATTAACTCGTTTAGTGGGGCCAGCTCTACCTACAGCCAGCGGACGGCAAAGAACAGGCTGATGGAAAAGACCTTCTTTGCCGTCTGCCAGTTCTTTGCCGTCCGTTTTCCTTAAGCTGACGGCAAATACCTTCTTTGCCGTCCGCCAGCGGACGGCAAAGAACTGGCAGATGGCAAATAAGCTAATTCTAGTAGTGGAAAACAAAAGTCTTCACGCTTCATGTTCCTCATATGAATAACAAGTCTTCACGGTCACACCAATTTCTTCACTTTCAAAGTCTTCAGAAAGTCTTTAGAAATCCAAACTCTTCAGTTGAAGACATTCATTTTTAGGGGTCGACTTTCTCTGTAAATATCAAACTCCTCATAGACTTATATACCTGTGTACACTCACAAACGCATTAGTCCCTTAACCTATAAGTCTTCAATACACCAAAATCACTAAGGGGCACTAGATGCACTTACAATCTCCCCCTTTTTGGTGACTGATGATAATATAGGTTAAGTTTTCAACGGGGATAAACATACGAAGTGTAAATATTGATATTGAGGAATTTGATTGCAAGATATAGAAGAACCCCCCTGAAGATGTGCACAGTGAGGAATTTGCTTTTGAAGCAATGCACATTTGAAGAGTAGAATCATGGAGATCTCCCCCTATATCTTGTACTTCATACACGCATTTAACATATGATATGAAGAATTTGAAATGCATGATGAAATATGGTGACTGATGTAATTCAGCATGCATGCATTAACATATATGAGGAAATAGCATGCAGAAGACCATAGCAAAAGTATCAGACCACCATTGGGTTTAAGTTTACAACTCGATTCAATAAATCTTCAAAAGAACAAGAGTTGTAACTTAGAAAAAAACACCCATATAAATGAAGGAAATATGCCCTAGAGGCAATAATAAAGTTGTTATTTATATTTCCTTATATCATGATAAATGTTTATTATTCATGCTAGAATTGTATTAACCGGAAACTTAGTACATGTGTGAATACATAGACAAACAGAGTGTCACTAGTATGCCTCTATTTGATTAGCTTGTGAATCAAAGATGGTTAAGTTTCCTAGCCATGGACAAAGAGTTGTCATTTGATGAACGGGATCACATCATTAGATAATGATGTGATTGACTTGACCCATCCATTAGCTTAGCACTTTGATCGTTTAGTTTACTGCTATCGCTTTCTCCATAACTTATACATGTTCCTATGACTATGAGATTATGCAACTCCCGAATACCGGAGGAACACTTAGTGTGCTATCGAACATCGCAACGTAACTGGGTGACTATAAAGATGCTCTACAGGTGTCTCTGATGGTGTTTGTTGAGTTGGCATAGATCGAGATTAGGATTTGTCACTCAGTGTATCGGAGAGGTAGCTCTGGGCCCTCTCGGTAATGTACATCACTATAAGCCTTGCAAGCAATGTAGCTAATGAGTTAGTTATGGGATGTAGCATTACAGAACGAGTAAAGAGACTTGCCAGTAACGAGATTGAACTAGGAATTGAGATACCGACGATCAAATCTCGGGCAAGTAACATACTGATGACAAAGGGAACAACGTATATTGTTATGCGGTTTGACCGATAAAGATCTTCATATAATATGTAGGAACCAATATGAGCATCCAGGTTCCGCTATTGGTTATTGACCGGAGACATTTCTCGGTCATGTTGCTACCTCTTGAGCACTGCGTTGGTTTTCCCCCAAGAGGAAGGGATGATGCAGCAAAGTAGCGTAAGTATTTCCCTCAGTTTTTGAGAACCAAGGTATCAATCCAGTAGGAGGCTATGGGCGAGTCCCTCGTACCTGCACAAAACAAATAAACCCTCGCAACCAACGCAAATAGGGGTTGTCAATCCCTATAAGGCCACTTACGAGAGTGAGATCTAATAGATATGATAAGATAATATTTTTGGTATTTTTATGATAAAAGATGCAAAGTAAAATAAAGGCAAAGTAAATAGCAAAGGAAATAACTAAGTAGTAGGATATCAATATGATAAACATAGACCCGGGGGCCATAGGTTTCACTAGTGGCTTCTCTCGAGAGCATAAGTATTCTACGGTGGGTGAACAAATTACTGTTGAGCAATTGACAGAATTGAGCATAGTTATGAGAATATCTAGGTATGATCATGTATATAGGCATCACGTCCGAGACAAGTAGACCGACTCCTACCTGCATCTACTACTATTACTCCACTCATCGACTGCTATCCAGCATGCATCTAGAGTATTAAGTTAAAAATAGAGTAACGCCTTAAGCAAGATGACATGATGTAGAGGGATAGACTCATGCAATATGAAGAAAACCCCATCTTGTTATCCTCGATGGCAACAATACAATATGTGCCTTGCTGCCCCTACTGTCACTGGGAAAGGACACCGCAAGATTGAACCCAAAGCTAAGCACTTCTCCCATTGCAAGAAAGATCAATCTAGTAGGCCAAACCAAACTGATAATTCGAAGAGACTTGCAAAGATAACCAATCATACAGGAGGAAGGAGTATGTATCTGATTGTTTGGGGGTACGTGGATATATATAGGAGGAAGGAGTACGTCGGTGGAGCAACAGGGGGCCCACGAGGGTGGAGGGCGCGCCTGGTGGGGGTGGGCGCGCCCCCTACCTCGTGGCCTCCTGTTTCCTTTCTTGGCATAGGGTCCAAGTCTCCCGGGTCTTGTTCGTTGAGAAAATCACGTCCCCGAAGGTTTCATTCCGTTTTGATATTCCTTTTCTTCAAAACCCTAAAATAGGCAAAAAAAGCAGCAATTCTGGGTTGGGCCTCCGGTTAATAGGTTAGTCCCAAAAATAATATAAAAGTGGATAATAAAGCGCAATAATGTCCAAAACAGTAGATAATATAGCATGGAGCAATCAAAAATTATAGATACGTTGGAGACGTATCAAGCATCCCCAAGCTTAATTCCTGCTCGTCCTCGAGTAGGTAAATGATAAAAACAGAATTTTTGATGCGGAGTGCTACTTGGCATAATTTTAATGTAATTCTTCTTAATTGTGGTATGAATATTCAGATCCGAAAGATTCAAGACAAAAGTTCATATTGATATAAAAATAATAATACTTCAAGCATACTAACTAAGCAATTATGTCTTCTCAAAATAACATGGCCAAAGAATGTTCATCCCTACAAAATCTTATAGTTTAGTCATGTTTCATTTTCGTGACACAAGAATGCTCTCATCATGCACAACCCCGATGACAAGCCAAGCAATTATTTCATACTTTAGTAATCTCAAACCTATAAACTTTCACGCAATATATGAGCGTGAGCCATGGACATAGCACTATGGGTGGAATAGAATATAATGAGGGGGGTTATGTGGAGAAGACAAAAAAGGAGAAAGTCTCACATCAATGAGGCTAATTAATGGGCTATGGAGATGCCCACAAATTGATGTTAATGCAAGGAGTAGGGATTGCCATGCAACGGATGCACTAGAGCTATAAATGTATGAAAGCTCAACAAAAGAAACTAGTGGGTGTGCATCCAACTTGCTTGCTCATGAAGACCTAGGGCACTCGAGGAGGCCCATTGTTGGAATATACAAGCCAAGTTCTATAATGAAAAATTCCCACTAGTATATGAAAGTGACAAAACAAGAGACTCTCTATCATGAAGATTACGGTGCTACTTTAAAGCACAAGTGTGGCAAAGGACAGTAACATTCTCCCTTCTCTCTTTTTCTCTCATTTTTTTGGGCCTTCTCTTTTTTATGGCCTTTCTCTTTTTATGGCCTTTCTCTTTTTTATGGCCTTTCTCTTTTTTTTTTAATTCCTCACTTGGGACAATGCTCTAGAAAATTATGATCATCACACTTCTATTTATTTACAACTCAATGATTACAACTCGATACTAGACCAAAAGATGACTCTATATGAATGCCTCCGGCTGTGTACCGGGATATGCAATGGACCAAGAGTGACATGTATGAAAGAATTATGAATGGTGGCTTTGCCACGAATACTATGTCAACTACATGATCATGGTAAGCAATATGACAATGATGAATGTGTCATGATGAACGGAATGATGGAAAGTTGCATGGCAATATATCTCGGAATGGCTATGGAAATGCCATAATAGGTAGGTATGGTGGCTTTTTGAGGAAGATATGGAGGTTTATGTGTGAAAGAGTGTATCATATCACGGGGTTTGGATGCACCGGCGAAGTTTGTGCCAACTCTCAATGTGAGAAAGGGCAATGCACGGCACCGAAGAGGCTAGCAAGGATGGAAGGGTGAGAGTGCGTATAATCCATGGACTCAACATTAGTCATAAAGAACTCACATACTTATTGCAAAAATCTACAAGTCATCAAAAACCTCGGTACTACGCACATGCTCCTAGGGGGATAGATTGGTAGGAAAAGACCATCGCTCGTCCCCGACCGCCACTCATAAGGAAGATAATCAAATAACACCTCATGTTTCAAATTTGTAGCATAACGTTTACCATACGTGCATGCTACGGGACTTGCAAACTTCAACACAAGTATTTCTCAATTTCACAACTACTCAACTAGCACGACTTTGATATTATTACCTCCATATCTCAAAACAATCATCAAGCATCAAACTTCTCTTAGTATTCAAACCACTCTTAAGGAAATTTTACTAACTTTGAATACCTAGCATATTAGGATTTTAAGAAAATTACCATGCTATTAAGACTCTAAAAATAATCTAAGTGAAGCATGAGAGATCAATTGTTTCTATAAAATAAATCCACCACCGTGCTCTAAAATATATAAGTGAAGTACTAGAGCAAAACTATATAACTCAAAAGATATAAGCGAAGCACATAAAGTATTCTAACAAATTCTAAATCATGTATGGCTCTCTCAAAAGGTTTGTACATCAAGGATAATTGTGGTAAACTAAAAAGCAAAGACTCAAATAATACAAGACACTCCAAGAAAAACACATATCATGTGGCGAATAAAAATATAGCTCCAAGTAATGTTACCGATAGAAGTAGACGAAAGAGGGGATGCCTTCCAGGGCATCCCCAAGATTTGGCTTTTAGGTGTCCTTAGATTATCTTGGGGGTGCCATGGGCATCCCCAAGCTTAGGCTCCTTCCACTCCTTGTTCCATAATCCATCAAATCTTTACCCAAAACTTGAAAACTTCACAACACAAAACTTAAAGTAGAAAATCTCGTGAGCTCCGTTAGCGAAAGAAAATAAAAGACCACTTCAAGGTACTGTAATGAACTCAGTCTTTATTTATATTGGTGTTATACCTACTGTATTCCAACTTCTCTATGGTTTATAAACTATTTTACTAGCCATAGATTCATCAAAATAAGCAAACAACACACGAAAAACAGAATCTGTCAAAAACAGAACAGTCTGTAGTAATCTGTAGCTAGCGCAAGATCTGGAGCCCCAAAAATTCTAAAATAAATTTCTGGACGTGAGGAATTTATCTATTAATCATCTGCAAAAATAATTAACTAAATATCACTTTCCAAATAAACATTACAGCAGTTCTCGCGAGCGCTAAAGTTTCTGTTTTTTACAGCAAGTTCAACAAGACTTTCCCCAAGTCTTCCCAACGGTTCTACTTGGCACAAACACTAATTAAACACAAAAAAACACAATAAAAACAGAGGCTAGATAAATTATTTATTACTAAACAGGAGCAAAAAGCAAGGAATAAAAATAAAATTTGGTTGCCTCCCAACAAGCGCTATCGTTTAACGCCCCTAGCTAGGCATAACAAGCAAGAATAGATCTAGGTATTGCCATCTTTGGTAGGCAATCCATAAGTGGCTCTCACAATATATTCATAAGGTAATTTAATTTTATTTCTAGGAAAGTGTTCCATGCCTTTCCTTAATGTAAATTGGAATCTAATATTTCCTTCCTTCATATCAATAATTGCACCAATCGTTTTAAGGAAAGGTCTACCAAGAATAATAGGACATGAAGGATTGCAATCTATGTCAAGAACAATAAAATCTACAGGCACATAATTCCTATTTGCAACAATAAGAACACCATTAATTCTTCCCATAGGTTTCTTAATAGTGGAATTCGCAAGGTGCAAGTTTAGAGAGCAATCATCAAAATCACGGAAACCTAACAAATCACACAAAGTCTTTGGAATCGTGGAAACACTAGCACCCAAATCACATAAAGCATAGCATTCATGATATTTAATTTTAATTTTAATAGTTGGTTCCCACTCATCATAAAGTTTTCTAGGGATAGAAACTTCCAAGTCAAGTTTTTCTTCATAAGATTGCATCAAGGCATCAACGATATGTTTAGTAAACGCTTTATTTTGACTATAAGCGTGAGGAGAATTTAGCACGGATTGCAAAAAGGAAATACAATCAATCAAAGAGCAATTTTCATAGTTAAATTCCTTGAAATCCATAATAGTGGGTTTAGCAACATCTAGGGTTTTAATTTCTTCAATCCCACTTTTATCAATTTTAGCATCAAGATCAACAAATTCCGAATTCTTGGAACGCCTTCTAGGTAAAGGTGGATCATATTCAGTCCCATCATTATCAAGATTCATATTGCAAAACAAATATTTAATAGGGGACACATCAATAACTTTTAGATCTTCATCTTTATTTTCATAGGAACTAGAAGAACACGCTCTTATAAATGCATCTTTCTTAGCACACATCCTAGCGGTTCTTTCTTTGCACTCATCAATGGAAATTCTCGTGGCTTTGAGAGACTCATTGATATCATTCTTAGGTGGAATAGATCTAAGTTTCAAAGAATCAACATCAAGAGAAATTCTATCAACGTTCCTAGCCAAATCATCAATCTTAAGAAATTTTTCCTCAATCATAGCATTAAAATTCTTTTGCGAAGTAATAAATTCTTTAATATTAGATTCAAAATCAGAGGGCATCTTATTATAATTTCCATAAGAATTGTTGTAGGAATTACCATAATTATTAGAGGGATTACTAGGATAAGGCCTAGGATTAAAATTTCCTCTATACGCGTTGTTACCAAAATTGTTCCTACCAACAAAATTCACATCCATAGATTCATTATTATTCTCAATCAAAGTAGACAAGGGCATATCATTAGGATCAGAAGAAACACTCTTACTAGCAAATAATTTCATAAGTTCATCCATATTTCCACTCAAAACATTAATTTCTTCTATCGCATGCACCTTTTTATTAGTAGATCTTTCAGTATGCCATTGAGAATAATTAACCATAATATTATCTAGGAGCTTAGTAGCTTCTCCTAAAGTGATTTCCATAAAAGTGCCTCCCGCGGCCGAATCTAAAAGATTTCTAGAAGCAAAATTCAATCCGGCATTAAAATTTTGTATAATCATCCACAAATTTAAACCATGAGTAGGGCAATTACGTATCATTAATTTCATTATCTCCCAAGCTTCTGCAACATGTTCATGATCAAGTTGCTTAAAATTCATAATATCGTTTCTAAGACAGATGATCTTAGTGGGAGGAAAATACTTAGAGATAAAAGAATCTTTGCACTTATTCCATGAATCAATACTATTTTTAGTCAAAGTCGAAAACCAAGCTTTAGCATGATCTCTAAGCGAAAAAGGAAATAGCTTCAATTTAACAATATCATTATCCACATCTTTCTTATTTTGCATGTCACACAAATCAACAAAGCTATTTAGATGGGTAGCGGCATATTCACTAGGAAGGCCGGAAAACGGATCTTTCATGGCAAGATTCAGCAAAGCAGTATTAATTTCACAAGATTCAACATCGATAAGAGGAGAAATCGGAGTGCTAATGAAATCATTATTGTTGGTATTGGTGAAGTCACACAATTTAGTATTATCTTGAACCATCGTGACAAGCAAGCAAACTAACACACAAGCAAACAGAAAGCAAGCGGGCAAAAATAGGCAAATAGAGAAAGAGAGGGAGGATAGAGAGAGAGGGCGAATAAAACGGCAAGGGTGAAGTGGGGGAGAGGAAAACGAGAGGCAAATGGCAAATAATGTAATGCGGGAGATAAGGGTATGTGATGGGTACTTGGTATGTTGACTTTTGCATAGACCTCCCCGGCAACGGCGCCAGAAATCCTTCTTGCTACCTCTTGATCACTGAGTTGGTTTTCTCCGAAGAGGAAGGGATGATGCAGCAAAGTAGCGTAGGTATTTCCCTCAGTTTTTGAGAACCAAGGTATCAATCCAGTAGGAGGCTACGCGCGAGTACCCCGTACCTGCACAAAACAAATAAATCCTCACAACCAACGCAAATAGGGGTTGTCAATCCCTATAAGGCCACTTACGAGAGTGATATCTGATAGATATGATAAGATAATATTTTTGGTATTTTTATGATAAAAGATGCAAAGTAAAATAAAGGAAAAGGAAATAACTAAGTAGTAGGAGATCAATATGATAAAGATAGACCCGGGAGCCATAGGTTTCACTAGTGGCTTCTCTCGAGAGCATAAGTATTCTACGGTGGGTGAACAAACTACTGTTGAGCAATTGACAGAATTGAGCATAGTTATGAGAATATCTAGGTATGATCATGTATATAGGCATCACGTCCGAGACAAGTAGACTGACTCCTACCTGCATCTACTACTATTACTCCACTCATCGACTGCTATCCAGCATGCATCTAGAGTATTAAGTTAAAAATAGAGTAACGCCTTAAGCAAGATGACATGATGTAGAGGGATAGACTCATGCAATATGAAGAAAACCCCATCTTGTTATCCTCGATGGCAACAATACAATACGTGCCTTGCTGCCCCTACTGTCACTGGGAAAGGACACCGCAAACCCAAAGCTAAGCACTTCTCCCATTGCAAGAAAGATCAATCTAGTAGGCCAAACCAAACTGATAATTCGAAGAGACTTGCAAAGATAACCAATCATACATAAAAGAATTCAGAGAAGATTCAAATATTGTTCATAGATAGACTTGATCATAAACCCACAATTCATCGGTCTCAACAAACACACCGCAAAAAGAAGATTACATCGAATAGTTCTCCACAAGAGAGGGGGAGAACATTGTATTGAGATCCAAAAAGAGAGAAGAAGCCATCTAGCTACTAACTATGGACCCGTAGGTCTGAGGTAAACTACTCACACTTCATCGGAGGGGCTATGGTGTTGATGTAGAAGCCCTTCGTGATCGATGTCCGGATACCTCGGTAAGCGCTCTATTTCCGAACAATTTTTCAGCAATGTATGTCGTAGCGTGACACTGATCACGCTATCCGCTTCTAGGGCTGGACAAAGCAAGTAGAGCAGATCAGGTGTTCGGCCCTCCTTCCCGAAGACTCAGCTGATTCCGTATTAACAAGGATGCTGGCCCCGACACCGTACCAGATGCCTGTGAAGGAGGACAAGATGGAGAGCAGGAGGACCGAAGGTGGCCTCCATCCTGAAGATATATTAGATACTGTGTCCGGGGAGACAGAAATCCCATCGCCCAAAGACAAAAGTAAAGGAGAGGCCAACATTCATTCTCCCCATGGTAAGAAAAGGGCCATCTCCAAAGATTGGGAGGAAAAGGCTCCCAAGCGAGGCAAGATGCCCCTGTCGGGCGGCTCGGGCTTGGAGGACGACGTTATCACGCAGTCCCTCGGCGAGGACAAGCCTAAGTCGTAAGCAAACAAGGGTGTTTTACACATACCCCGTTCCTCTCCTGTGACCAGGGTAACATCTAGAATATATGTTTTTGCAGCTCGGCGCACAGTCTTCCTCAACAATCCTCTTCCTCGGGGGATCTTCTCCCGGAGATGATGGAAAGCAAGTCGCCTCCACCAGTATCCTCGCCCAATAGGGTGGACGACTTCGAGGTGTCGTCCCGGAGGGTCTCTCCTGATCCACAAGTGAAGCGAGGGATGATGAAAACACTAACCGAAGGTGATACTTCGGTAGCCCAAGGTCCAGGGGCCAACAATAAAGGCCCCGGACTGTCCGGCTTTCAGCCGGAGACAACTCTAGGGGCGAATGAACATGTCCCTTCGAAGGGAGGCCGTGCTACTACAGCAGCTTCTAGAGATCCAGAAGCGCCGGATATATTGACGAGCATGTTGCGACAGGCGTCCATCTCCGAGGACCATCATACCTTGATGGGTATGGTGGTTGAAAAGGTCCTGTCCGCAAAAAGCGGATTGAATGAGGCCTTCACGAGCCTGCTAAGAGACTTCGAGGTTTGTGTTGTAATGCTTTCAATTGTGTTTTATTCACAAAGTACTCCTGTGTATATATAGTAGCCCCTAAGACTCTGATTGGATTTCCAAGGGAGGCGATCAGAGGATCAAAAAGATATGTCCAAGAAATAATCTAAATACTTGGAACACAGGCTGTTACCTCCCCAGCTACTGTCCGATCCACAGAGGTGGCAGATCTGCAGCGGAAGATTGACGAGGCGGATGATGACATCACGCTTATCAACAGGCGGCTTGACGAGGCGCAAGGTATGTTTTTGGGGTAGTCAGTATATGTATGTATGATAATATATGCATGAAGCTAGAATTGTATACTAAGACACGCATAACTGCAGATGGTGCTGCCGCGGTGGAGGCCCTTCGGGCTGAACTTGCTCTAGCCAAGGAGCAAGCCCGGATGAGCAATTTGGCTGCCAATAAGGTAGTTGATGAATTAAAAACCGAGCAGGCTACTCGACGCCAGTGTGAGGTGAGAATTTCTGTCATGGCGCGCGAGCTAGAGGAAACCACTGTCCAGTGCGAATTCCTCGAGAAGGATAATAAAGCCAAAGCGACCGATCTCGACAAGGCCTTACAAGAGGCAAGAGAAGCGCGGTCCGAGTCTAGAGCGGCTCGGGAGGAGATCCGGAAAGCTGGGGAGATAGCGGCTGATAAGCCTTTCTTGTTACATACTAAATTCGGCGATCCGAAGTATTCCTCGCTTAATCAGATGTGGAGCTTGCCAGATGCATTCTTGGACCTGCCGAAGAGTACCTCCGATGCAGCGTGATTTTACCAAGCGCAGGAAGGGTGTGCCACAGAGAAGCTTTTTTGGTCACAGTTCGGCGCGCCAAAGCGCCCGTTGTTACTAAATGAACAGATGGCCCAGTGGGCCGAGCTCCAAAGGATATCCGGTTCTGCCATGAAGGACGTCATAGTCCGGCTATGGCCTACTGAGCCAATTCCGAATAGTTACTTCGGTTTGGTGCAGCGGCTTGTGCATGAGGTGCCGCGTATCGACGCCGTTAAGCGTTCAACGTGCATTGAAGGTGCGCGGATGGCCTTTGCCCGTGTCAAAACATACTGGGCGAAGATGAAGGCCACCGATATTGCAGCGAGGAGTCCCCCCAAGGGTAAAGACCATCACGCACCCAAACATTATTTCGAGGACGTCTTAGAGGTTGCCTGCTTGATAGAGGGTCAGTGCTCAAAAGATATGATATTTGGATGAAATGTATTGAATTTGTAAAACACAATATTATGATATTTGCTTAAAAGCTTTTGGTTCCTCCTGTGCGTCCGTTTCTATATAATCTGAAAGTTTTCCAGTCGTCGACTTCAGCCTCCTCGTAGAAAAGACGGGGGTGTTCGCAAAAGCACTTGATCACTCTTAACCCAATGTCTTGGTCCATGAAGGAGGTGTTAATGCAGTGAACGAGGCAATCGGACTATAGGGCGTTAACACTTTCACTTAGCCATAGGAGTCTTATGGTGGGTCTACGATATAAACCATGGTATGTATGCGGTTATCCCAATGTGGCGCGTTTACATGTATGACCTAAAGAAAGGTCCTTCGTGTAATATGGGGGGAATCGCGAAAGATTCTGATAAGTCGTCGAGTGGTTGACCAGCTCTCACCGCATCATGACAGTTAGTTTTCGGCTTTCTCTACCAAGGTGTTTGACCAGATGAACCGGAAACACAATCGCAGTATTTCTCCCTTTACTACCTAAGCCGATAGAGCGGAACATAAGGTAGCAAGCACAGGAGCCGGGCAACCCAACTATTGACCCAAGACATGATTCGGAGCTGATGCATATAAGGCCAAACTCGCGAAGCCGAAGTATGCTATAAAGCTGTTCGGACTTGTTGGCAATTTATTTTGTTCCCATATCGAGCTCCTGGCGAGTTATGTCGGGGCGTGTGGAATAACACAAGGAGCAAAATACAGTTTTTTAGAGAAAACTGAATACCTGATACAGATTATATTCACTAGAACTTGAGTGATATGCCAATCGTTGTTTTGTATATAATAACGCCACGACCCCAGCTATTTGACATGCTAAGGGTCGACGGCTGAGGTAGAAGGCATTGTACAGTCTCACAAAATAGAGAGTGCGGTCTACAAAAAGTTGTTTTGGACCTCCTGTCGCACGTCTGCGCCGCCTTTCCTCGATGAAGGGGCCCCTTAAAGGGAGTAGCTTTTGGATGAATGTACAAACCAGAACTCCGATGGAGTCGGTGAGATGACCAGCCTGCGAGTCACCTGTGGTAAAGAACAATGAAAAAGAAAGAGTGGTTAGCAAAGAAAAGAAGGAGGTTCTGGGGGTACTTGTAGGTCCGTCCGTATTGTGCCTCCGCCGATGCCCATGATATTTTAAGTGCATAGTTATGTATGCGCGGTACAGATTTCTCGGGTGTATGAGGCGGACGGCGGAAGCCGAACTGCTAGTTTAGCTCCATAATTGGTCGATCTTGCTGAAAGGAGACCGGCGGCTTAATGGCCGACAAGGTGTGCGGTTTAATAAGACCGATTTGTACTCCGGCTGGAGGGAACATAGTATGATCCTCAGTCCAGAGGGAGTGTGTATCATGCTCCTCTGTAGGGGCGTGTGTCACGTATACCATGTTCACTGTTCTTACCTCAGGGGGAAATTGCTTCTCACCCCCGGTATTTGGTTGGTGAGTCTCTTCGTCATCGTTATCACTGGGCGGCTTTTTCCCCTTGTGTTCGGCGTTGAGCTTGCCGGCATGCTTGAAGACCCAACAGCTTCTGTTGGTGTGATTAGCTGGTTTATCGGGGTTGCCATGAATCTGGCAGGGTCGATCCAATATCTTGTCTAAATTGGATGGTTCGTCTCTGTTTGCCTTGAATGGCTTTTTCCGTTGACCGGGTTTGGGGCTGCTGAATCCGGCGTAGACCGCTGTGTCGCGCGTTCTTTCATTATCATTGCGACGTTTGTGTTTGCTACATCGAGGTTTGCCATTGCTGTTTCGGACTTCAGAAGTGCCCGAATCGTTGGTGTTGTTGCTTCTATGAGCGAGCCAGCTGTCTTCTCCCGTGCAAAAGCGGGTCATTAGAGCGGTAAGGGCTGGCATGGATTTTGGTTTTTCTTGACCGATGTGGCGGGCGAGCCACTCGTCCCGTATGCTATGTTTGAAGGCCGCAAGGGCTTCCGCGTCCGGACAGTCGACGATTTGGTTCTTTTGAACTAAGAATCTAGTCCAGAGCTTCCTGGCCGATTCTCCGGGATGTTGAACTATATGACTTAAGTCATCGGCGTCTGGTGGCTGGACATATGTACCTTGGAAGTTGTCATGGAAGGCGTCCTCCAAATCCTCCCAGCTGCCAATAGAGTTTTCGAGCAGACTGTTTAACCAGTGTCGAGCTAGACCTTTGAGTTTTAACGAGAGGTATTTGATGGCATGAAGGTCATCTCCGCAGGCTATGTGGATATGGAGAAGGAAATCCTCGATCCATACCATGGGATCAATTGTTCCATCATATGATTCGATATTTACGGGTTTAAACCCTTTAGGGAATTCGTGCTCCATTACTTCGTCTGTGAAGCAAAGAGGGTGTGCGGCGGCTCTATGTTGGGCCACATTGCGATGTAGCTCCGATGGAGTCAGTCTACGGTTTTCGGCCCGGGTGTGACTAGGCTTGTCACGTCCGAATAGATAGTCGTCGTCATGTGTCGGGGCACGCCCTTGCGATCCGTAGATCGATCTGGTATGTCCTGCTCTATTGTCCAGGTCCTGCTGAAGGTCATATGTATGACCGCGAGCTATTTTACCTCTGCTTTTACGATGAGGCGGGGCGGGATGGTGTTCGGCTTGAGTTGTCGCTTTATCCCGACCACGTGGTGGTCGGTCAGCCGCATTGCACGATGATAGTATGTGCTCCGACGCCTCGTCGTCGAACTGAGGTAGCAATTTGTGCTTCGTGTAGCTTTTGGCTGGGCGTTTGAGGCCGTGTTCTTTGGCTACTAGGACATCAGTCCATCTGTCGTTGAGCAGATCTTGGTCAGCTTGAAGCCGCTGCTGCTTCTTTTTCAGGTTCCTTGCAGTGGCTATTAGCCGTCGCTTAAAGCGCTCCTGCTCCTGAGGTTCCTCAGGCACGTTAAAATCCTCATTGCCGAGGCTCACCTCATCCTCGGAGAGTGGCAGATAATTACTATCCTCCGAGTCGTCGTTTATGACCTGTTTGTCAGGGCCAACTTGCCCGTATTCCTGTTCCTCCTGTTCGGAGGTTATCTCAACGGGGTCTTCGTTATCTTTGGCATCGTCCGGAATATTATTTTCCCCTTTGCCAGTATCACCGTCTTTTCCATGACGCAACTTAGAGCGGCGCCGTTGACGCTGGTGTTTTGGTTGTATCACAGGAGGTTCGTCCTCAACTGGATCTTCTTTATCATCGTCGTTAGTTCTTTTAGGTGTATCCACCATGTACACGTCGTAAGGAGAGGTGGCCGTCCAGAGTCCGATAAACGGTGGGTCTTGGCCCGGCCCCTCACCGGCATCGTCGTCCATACTGTCGATGTCTTCGGAGCCATAATCAAGCGTGTCGGTTAAGTCTTCGACAGTGTGTATGAAGTGGGCGGTGGGTGGGAAGAAAAATTCTTCGTCGTCAGCCTCCAGTTCGAACCGGATACAATTCGTCTGTGAGCCCCCTGCAAAGGATAGAGCTCATAACGACTTTAACACGTCGCCCCAAGGGCGAGTGCCGGAAGATATCCGCAGAGCTAAATTCGACGATTGATGATCGATCAAGCTCAACGTATGTGGATACGCAAGGTTCGGAACCTGTAGCCGGAGACGATTCCATGGTTCCGGTGACACAGATGTCCCTTGAAATTAAGTCTGTGTGCGGCTCCAACGCCGCTGAGTCTGCGGCTTTCGCCACAGGTTTGAGCTTCCCGTCCTCGGATGGCGCGATCTGCTCCGGATCAAAAGCCGGAGCAGCTATAGGTACTATCTCCTAGGTATGTTCTGATGACATATTTACGTCATATTCATCGTGGTGGCAGGGAGCGGCTGCCGTGGTCTCGAATCCATCAAAGATCAAGTCTTCACGGATATCCGCGACGTAGTTCAAGCTTCCAAATCTGACCTGGTGGCCAGGGGCGTAGCTTTCGATCTGCTCCAGGTGGCCAAGCGAGTTGGCCCGCAGTGTGAAGCTGCCGAACATGAAGATCTGTCCGGGGAGGAAGACTTCCCCTTGGACAGCGTCGTTGTAGATGATTGAAGGATCCATCAAACCTTTTGACGATGGCACAGTGGGACTCTCAACGAAAGCACCAATGTCGGTGTCAAAACGGGTGTATCTCGGGTAGGGAGTCTCGAACTATGCGTCTAAGGTCGATGGTAACAGGAGACGGGGACACAATGTTTACCCAGGTTCAGGCCCTCTCTATGGAGGTAATACCATACTTCCTTCTTGATTGATCTTGATGAATATGAGTATTACAAGAGTTGATCTACCACGAGATCGTAATGGCTAAACCCTAAGAGTCTAGCCTGTCTGACTATGATTATGAGGATATATCTACGGACCTAGCCCTCCAGTTTATATAGACACAAGAGGGATCTAGGGTTACATAAGGTCGGTTACAGAGAAAGGAATCTTCATATTTGGTCGCCAAGCTTGCCTTCCACGCCAAGGAGAGTCCATTCCGGACACGGGTAGAGTCTTCGGTCTTTGTATCTTTACAGCCCATCAGTCCGGCCCATGTCCAATAGGTCGGACGCCCGACGACCCCTTGAAGGAAATATGCCCTAGAGGCAATAATAAATTTATTGTTTTTCCTTATATCATGATAAATGTTTATTATTCATGCTAGAAATGTATTAACCGGAAACATAATACATGTGTGAATAGATAGATAAACAAAGTGTCACTAGTATGCCTTTACTTGACTAGCTCGTTGATCAAAGATGGTTATGTTTCCTAACCATGGACATCAGTTGTCATTTGATAAATGGGATCACATCATTAGGAGAATGATGTGATTGACTTGACCCATTCCGTTAGCTTAGCACTTGATCATTTTAGTTTGTTGCTATTGCTTTCTTCATGACTTATATATGTTCCTATGACTATGAGATTATGCAACTCCTGTTTAACGGAGGAACACTTTGTGTGCTACCAAACATCACAATGTAACTGGGTGATTATAAAGGTGCTCTACAGGTGTCTCCGAAGGTACTTGTTGAGTTGGCGTATTTCAAGATTAGGATTTGTCACTCCGATTGTCGGAGAGGTATCTCTGGGTCCACTCGGTAATGTACATCACTAGAAGCCTTGCAAGCATTGTAACTAATGAGTTAATTGCAGGATGATGTATTACAGAACGAGTAAAGAGACTTGTCGGTAACGAGATTGAACTAGGTATTCAGATACCGACGATCGAATCTCGGGCAAGTAACATACCGATGACAAAGGGAACAACGTATGTTGTTATGCGGTTTGACCGATAAAGATCTTCGTAGAATACGTGGGAGCCAATATGAGCATCTAGGTTCCGCTATTGGTTATTGACCGGAGACGTGTCTCAGTCATGTCTACATAGTTCTCGAACTCGTAGGGTCCGCACACTTAAAGTTCGGTGACGATCGGTATTACGAGTTTTTGTGTTTTTGATGTACCGAAGGTAGTTCGGAGTCCCGGATATGATCACGGACATGACAAGGAGTCTCGAAATGGTCGAGATGTAAAGATCGATATATTGGATGACTGTGTTCGGACACCGGAAAGGTTCCATAAGGTTTCAGACATATACCGGAGTACCGGGGGGTTACCGGAACCCCCCGGGGGGCTTAATGGGCCTACATGGGCCTTAGTGGAAATAGAGGGCAGCAAGGGGAGTGTGGGGCGCGCCCCCCCAAGGCCCAAACGAATTGGTTTAGGGTAATGGGGGCCGACCCCCTCTTTCCTTCTCCTCCTCTCCCTTTCCTTCCCCTTCTCCTACTCCTACTAGGAAAAGGAGGAGTCCTAATCCTAGTGGGAGTAGGACTCCCCCTCTTGGCGCGCCTCTCCCTGGCCGGCCACCTCCTCCCCTTGCTCCTTTATATATGGGGCAGGGAGCACCCCATATACACAACAATTGATCATTGATCTCTTAGCCGTGTGCGGTGCCCCCTCCACCATAATCCACCTCGATCATATCGTAGCGGTGCTTAGGCTAAGCCCTACGTCGGTAGCATCATCATCACCGTTACCACGCCGTCATGCTGATGAAACTCTCCTGTGAAGCTTTGCTGGATCGGAGCTTGTGGGACATCATCGAGTTGAACGTGTGCAGAACTCGAAGGTGCCGTGCGTTCGGTACTTGGATCGGTCGGATCGTGAAGACATACGACTACATCAACCGCGTTGTGCTAACGCTTCCGCATTCGGTCTATGAGGGTACGTGGACACACTCTCCCCTCTCTTTGCTATGCATCACCATAATCCTGTGTGTGCGTAGGAATTTTTTTGAAATTACTACGTTCCCCAACAGTGGCATCCGAGCCAGGTTATTGCGTAGATGTTATATGCACGAGTAGAACACAAGTGAGTTGTGGGCGATACAAGTCATACTGCTTACCGGCATGTCATACTTTGGTTCGGCGGTATTGTTGGATGAAGCGGCCTGGACCGACATTACGCGTACGCTTACGCGATACTGGTTCTGCCGACGTGCTTTGCACACGGGCGGCTGGCGGGTGTCAGTTTCTCCAACTTTAGTTGAACCAAGTGTGGCTACGCCCGGTCCTTGCGAAGGTTAAAACATCACTAACTTGATGAACTATCGTTGTGGTTTTGATGCGTAGGTAAGAACGTTTCTTGATCAGCCCGTAGCAGCCACGTAAAACTTGCAACAACAAAGTAGAGGACGTCTAACTTGTTTTTACAGGGCTTGTTGTGATGTGATATGGTCAAAACATAATATAAGTTGTTGTATGAGATGATCATGTTTTGTTGAAGTTATCGGCAACTGGCATAAGCCTTATGGTTGTCTCTTTATTGCATAAGATGCAAGTGCCATGTAATTGATGTACTTTATCGCTATGCAATAGCAATAGTTGCAAAAGCAATAGCTGGTGAGACGACCATGTAATGCCATGTTGATAAAAGATCAAGATGATGGAGACCATGGTGTCATGCCGGTAAACAATGGAGATCATGACAGTACTTTGCAGATGGAGATAAAAAACACAAGATAATGATGGCCATATCATGTCACATATTTGGATTGCATGTGATGTTTATCTTTTATACATCTTATTTTTGCTTAGTTCAGCGGTAGCATTATAAGATGATCTCTCACTAAATTTCAAGGTACAAGTGTTCTCCCTGAGTATGTACCATTGCCAAAGTTCATTGTGCCGAGACACCACGTGATGATCGGGTGTGATAAGCTCAACGTTCATCTACAACGGGTGTAAAACAGTTTTGCACACACAGAATACTCGGGTTAAACTTGACGAGCCTAGCATATGCAGATATGGCCTCGGAACACTGAGACCGTAAGGTCGAGCTTGAATCATATAGTAGATATGATCAACATAGTGATGTTCACCATTGTAAACTACTCCATCTCACGTGATGATCGGACATGGTTTAGTTGATTTGGATCACGTGATCATTTAGATGACTAGAGGGATGTCTATCTAAGTGGGAGTTCTTAAGTAATATTATTAATTGAACTTTAGTTTATCATGAACTTAGTCCTGATAGTATTTGCATAACTATGTTATAGATCAATAGCTCGCGATGTAGCTCCCCATTTATTTTGATATGTTCCTAGAGAAAAACTAAGTTGAATGATGTTAGTAGCAATGATGCGGATTGGATCCGTGATCTGAGGATTATCCTCATTGCTGCACAGAAGAATTATGTCCTTGATGCACTGCTAGGTGACAGACCTATTGCAGGAGCAGATGTAGATGTTATGAATGTTTGGCATAGCTCGGTATGATGACTACTTGATAGTTTAGTGCACCATGCTTTACGGCTTAGAACCGGGACTTCAAAAATGTTTTGAAATGTCATGGAACATATAAGATGTTCTAAGAGTTGAAATTGGTATTTCATACTCACGCCCATGTCGAGAGGTAGGAGACCTCTGACAGTACTTTGCCTACAAAAATGGAGGAGAATAGCTCAGCTAGTGAGCATGTGCTCAGAATGTCTGAGTGCTACAATCACTTGAATCAAGTGGGAGTTAATCTTCCAGATAAGATAGTGATTAGCAGAATTCTCTAGTCACTATCACCAAGTTACTAGAACTTCGTGATGAACTATAATATGCAAGGGATGACGGAAACGATTCCCAAGATCTTCGTGATACGAAAATTGACGAAGGTAGAAATCAATAAAAGCATCAAGTGTTGATGGTTGACAAGACCACTAGTTTCAAGAAAAGGGCAAAGGGAAGAAGGGGAACTTCAAGAAGAACGGGAAGCAAGTTGCTGCTCAAATGAAGAAGCCCAAGTCTAGACCTAATCCTGAAACTGAGTGCTTCTACTGCAAAGGAAATGGTCACTGGAAGTGGAACTGCCCTAGATACTTGGCGGATAAGAAGGATGGCAAAGTGAACAAAGGTATATTTGATATACATGTTATTGATGTGTACTTTACTAGTGTTCATAGCAACCCCTCTGTATTTTGATACTAGTTCAGTCACTAAAGAGTAGTAACTCGAAACGGGAGTTGCAGCATGAACATAGACTAGTTAAGGGTGAAGTGACGATGTGTGTTGGAAGAGGTTCCAAGATTGATATGATCATCATCGCACACTCCCTATACTTTCGGGATTAGTGTTGAACCTAAATAAATGTTATTTGGTGTTTGTGTTAAGCATGAATATGATTTGATCATGTTTATTGCAATACGGTTATTCATTTAAAGTCAGAGAATAATTGTTGTTCTGTCTGCATGAATAAAACCTTCAATGGTCATACACCCAAGATGAATGGTTTGTTGATTCTCGATCGTAGTGATACACATATTCATAATATTGAAGCCAAAAGATGCAAAGTTAATAATGATAGTGCATCTTATTTGTGGCACTGCCGTTTAGGTCATATTGGTGTAAAGCGCATGAAGAAAATCCATGCCGATGGGCATTTGGAATCACTTTATTATGAATCAGTTGATGCTTGCGAACCATGCCCCATAAGCAAGATGACTAAGACTCCGTTCCCCGGAACAATGGAGCGATCAACAGACTTGTTGGAAATAATACATACTGATGTATGCAGTCCGATGAGTGTTGAGGCTCGCGGCGGGTATCGTTATTTTCTGACCTTCACGGATGATTTGAGAAGATATGGGTATATCTACTTGATGAAACATATGTCTGAAACATTTGAAAAGTTCAAAGAATTTCAGAGTGAAGTGGAAAATCATCGTAACAAGAAAATAAAGTTTCTGCGATCTGATCGTGGAGGAGAATATTTGAGTTACGAGTTTGGTCTTCAACTAAAACAATGTGGAATAGTTTCACAAATTCATGCCACCTGGAACACCACAACATAATGGTGTGTCCGAACGTCATAACCGTACTTTATTGGATATAGTGCAATCTATGATGTTTCTTACCGATTTACCACTATCGTTTTGGGGTTATGCATTAGAGACAGCTGCATTCACATTAAATAGGGCACCATCTAAATCCGTTGAGATGACACCGTATGAACTGTGGTTTGGCAAGAAACCAAAGTTGTCGTTTCTTAAAGTTTGGGGCTGTGATGATTATGTGAAAAAGTTTCAACCTGATAAGCTCGAACCCAAATCGGAGAAATGTTTCTTCATAGAATACCCAAAGGAAACTATTGGGTACACCTTCTATCACAGATCCAAAGGCAAGATCTTTGTTACTAAAAGTGGATCCATTCTAGAGAAGGAGTTTCTCTCGAAAGAAGTGAGTGGGAGGAATGTAGAACTTGATGAGGTAATTGTACCTTCTCCCGAATTGGAAAGTTGTTCATCACAGAAATCAGTTCTAGTGATCTCTACACCAATTAGTGAGGAAGCTAATGATGATGATCATGAAACTTTAGATCAAGTTACTACCGAACCTCGTAGGATAACCAGAGTATGGTCCGTACCACAGTGGTATGGTAATCATTTCTGGAAGTCATGTTACTTCACCATGACGAACCTACGAACTATGAGGAAGCGATGATGAGCCCAGATTCTGCAAAATGGCTTGAGACCATGAAATCCGAGATGGGATCCATGTATGAGAACAAAGTGTGGACTTTGATTGACTTGCCCGATGATCGGTGAGTCATTAAGAATAAATGGATCTTCAAGACGGACGCTGATAGTAGTGTTGCTGTCTACAAAGCTCGACTTGTTTCAAAAGGTTTTCGACAAGTTCAAGGGGTTGACTACGATGAGACTTTCTCACTCGTAGAGATGCTTAAGTCTGTCCGAATCATGTTAGCAGTTGCCGCATTTTATGAAATCCGGCAAATGGATGTCAAAACTGCATTCCTTAATGGATTTCTTAAAGAAGAGTTGTATATGATGCAACCAGAAGGTTTTGTCGATCCTAAAGGTGCTAACAAAATGTGCAAGCTCCAGCGATCCATCTATGGACTCGTGCAAGCATCTCGGAGTTGGAATATAAGCTTTGATGAGTTGATCAAAGCATATGGTTTTATACAAACTTGCGGTGAAGCCTGTATTTACAAGAAAGTGAGTGGGAGCACTACAACATTTCTGATAAGGATATGTGAATGACATATTGTTGATCGGAAATAATGTAGAATTTTCTGGAAAGCATAAAAGAGTGTTTGAAAATAGTTTTTCAAAGGAAGACCTTGGTGAAGCTGCTTACATATTGAGCATCAAGATCTATAGAGATAGATCAAGACGCTTGATATATTTTCAATGAGTACATACCTTGAAAAGATTTTGAAGTAGTTCAAAATGGAACAGTCAGAGAAAGAGTTCTTGCCTGTGTTGCAAGGTGTGAAGTTGAGTAAAGACACAAAACCCAACCACGGCAGTAAATAGAAAGAGAATGAAAAGTCATTCCCTATATCTCAGTCATAGGTTCTATAATGTATGCCATGCTATGTACCAGACGTATTGTATACCCTTCCCTGAGTTTGACAAAGGAGTACAATAGTGATCTAGGAGTAGATCACTGGACAGCGGTCAAAATTATCCTTAGAGGACTAAGGGAATATTTCTCGGTTATGGAGGTGATAAAAGAGTTCGTCGTAAAGAGTTACGTCGATGCAAGCCTTTTACATCAATCTAGATGACTCTAGGTCTCGATCTGGACACATATTAAAAGTGGGAGAAATTAGCTAGAGTAGCTCCGTGCAGAGCATTGTAGACATAGAAATTTGCGAAATACATGTGTGTCTGAATGTGATAGACCCATTGACTAAATTTCTCTCACAAGAAAAACACGATCACTCTTTGGGTGTTAATCACATAGCGATGTGAACTAGATTATTGACACTAGTAAACCATTTGGGTGTTAGTCACATGAAGATGTTTATTATTCATGCTAGAATTGTATTAACCGGAAACATAATACATGTGTGAACACATAGACAAACAAAGTGTCACTAGTATGCCTCTACTTGACTAGCTCGTTGATCAAAGATGGTTATGTTTCCTAACCATGAACATGAGTTGTCATTTCATAAACGGGATCACATCATTAGGAGAATGATGTGATTGACTTGACCCATTCCGTTAGCTTAGCACTTGATCGTTTTAGTTTGTTGTTATTGCTTTCTTCATGACTTATATATGTTCATATGACTATGAGATTATGCAACTCCCGTTTACCGGAGGAACACTTTGTGTGCTACCAAATGTCACAATGTAACTGGGTGATTATAAAGGTGCTCTAAAGGTGTCTCCGAAGGTACTTGTTGAGTTGGCGTATTTCGAGATTAGGATTTGTCACTCCGATTGTCGGAGAGGTATCTCTGGGCCCACTCGGTAATGCACATCACTATAAGCCTTGCAAGCATTGTAACTAATGAGTTAGTTGCGGGATGATGTATTATGGAACGAGTAAAGAGACTTGCCAGTAACGAGATTTAACTAGGTATTCAGATACCGACGATCGAATCTCAGGCAAGTAACATACCGATGACAAAGGGAACAACGTATGTTGTTATGCGGTTTGACCGATAAAGATCTTCGTAGAATATGTGGGAGCCAATATGAGCATCTAGGTTCCGCTATTGGTTATTGACCGGAGACGTGTCTCGGTCATGTCTACATAGTTCTCGAACCCATAGGGTCCGCACGCTTAAAGTTCGGTGACGATCGGTATTATGAGTTTTTGTGTTTTTGATGTACCGAAGGTAGTTCGGAGTCCCGGATATGATCACCGACATGACGAGGAGTCTCAAAATGGTCAAGACGTAAAGATCGATATATTGGACGACCATGTTCGAACATCGGAAAGGTTCCGGAAGGTTTCGGACATATACCGGAGTACCAGGGGGTTACCAGAACCCCCCGGGGGGCTTAATGGGCCAACATGGGCCTTAGTGGAAATAGAGGGCAGCAAGGGGAGTGTGGTGCGCGCGCCCCCAAGGCCCACCCCGAATTGGTTTAGGGTAATGGGGGACGGACCCCTCTTTCCTTCTCCTCCTCTCCCTTTCCTTCCCCCTCTCCTACTCCTACTAGGAAAAGGAGGAGTCCTACTCCTAGTGGGAGTAGGACTCCCCCTCTTAGCGCGCCTACCTGGCCGGCCGCCTCCTCCCCTTGCTCCTTTATATATGGGGGTAGGGGCACCCCATATAAACAACAATTGATCATTGATCTCTTAGCCATGTGCGGTGCCCCCCTCCACTATAATCCACCTCGATCATATTGTAGTAGTGCTTAGGCGAAGCCCTGCGACAGTAGCATCATCATCACCATCACCATGCTGTCGTGCTGATGAAACTCTCCTGTGAAGCTTTGCTGGATCGGAGCTCGCGGGACGTCATCGAGTTGAATGTGTGCAGAACTCGGAGGTGACGTGCGTTCGGTACTTGGATCGATCGGATCGTGAAGACGTACGACTACATCAACCGCGTTGTGCTAACGCTTCCGCATTCGGTCTATGAGGGTACGTAGACACACTCTCCCCTCTCGTTGCTATGCATCACCATAATCCTGTGTGTGTAGGATTTTTTTGAAATTACTACGTTCCCCAACACCCTTAGTCCAGGACTCCCTCAGGGGCACCCCATAGACACACAAGTTGATCATTGATCTTTAGCCGTGTGCGTTGCCCCCCTCCACCATAATCCACCTCGGTAATATCGTAGCGGTGCTTAAGCGAAGCCCTATTCCGGTAGCAACATCATCACCATCATCACGCCGTCATGCTGACGAAGCTCTCTCTCGAAGCTCTACTGGATCATGAGTTTGCAGGACGTCACCGAGCCGAAAGTGTGCAGATCGCGGAGGTGTCGTATCTTCGGTACTAGATCGGTCGATCGTGAAGACGTACGACTACATCAACCGCGTTGTCATAACACTTCCGCTTACGGTCTACGAGGGTACGTAGACGATGCTCTCCCCTCTCGTTGCTATGCATCACCATGATCTTGCGTGTGCATAGGAATTTTTTTGAAATTACTGTGTTCCCCAATAGTTGCATCCGAGCCGGGTTTATGCGTAGATGTTATATGCACGAGTAGTACACAAAGGAGTTGTGGGCGTGGGTACATACATATTGCTTGCCATCACTAGTTGATTCTTGATTCAGCGGCATTGTTGGATGAAGCGGCCCAGACCGACATTACGCGTACGCTTACGCGAGACCGGTTCTACCAACGTGCTTCGCACACAGGTGGCTAGTGGGTGTCTGTTTCTCCAACTTTAGTTGAATCGGATTCAATGAACAACGTTCTTTTTGAAGATCAAAAAGCAATCACTATACCGCGTTATGTTTTTTTTGTTGCGTAGGTAAGAACGGTTCTTGCTCAGCCCGTAGCAGCCACGTAAAACTTGCAACAACAAAGTAGAGGACGTCTAACTTGTTTTTGCAGGGCATGTTGTGATGTGATATGGTCAAGATGTGATGAGATATAAATTGTTGTATGAGATGATCATGTTTTGTTAAAGTTGTCGGCAACTGGCAGGAGCCTTATGGTTGTCTCTTTATTGCATAAGATGCAAGTATCATATAATTTCTTTACTTTATCGCTATGTGATAACAATAGTTGCAAAAGCAATAGTTGGTGAGACGAGCATGTGACGACACATTGATAGAGATCAAGATGATGGAGATCATGGTGTCATGCCGGTAACGATAGAGATCATGACGGTGTTTTGGAGATGGAGATCAATGGCACAAGATGATGATGGCCATATCTTGTCACATATTTTGATTTCATGTGATGTTTATCCTTTATGTATCTTATTTTTCTTAGTTCGACGGTAGCATTATAAGATGATCTCTCACTAAATTTCAAGGTATAAGTGTTCTGCCTGAGTATGCACCGTTGCGACAGTTCGTCGTGCCGAGACACCACGTGATGATCGGGTGTGATAAGCTCTACGTTCACATACAACGGGTACAAGCCAGTTTTGCACACGCAGAATACTCGGGTTAGGCTTGACGAGCCTAGCATATGCAGATATGGCCTTGGAATACTAGAGACCGAAAGGTCGAGCTTGAATCATATAGTAGATATGATCAACATAGTGATGTTCACCATTGAAAACTACTCCATCTCACGTGATGATCGGACATGGTTTAGTTGATTTGGATCACGTGATCATTTAGATGACTAGAGGGATGTCTACCTAAGTGGGAGTTCTTAAGTAATATGATCAATTGAACTTTAATTTATCATGAACTTAGTCCTTATAGTATTTGCATAACTATGTTGTAGATCAATAGCTCGCGATGTAGCTCCCCATTAATTTTTGATATGTTCCTATAGAAAAACTATGTTGAAAGATGATAACAGCAATGATGCGGACTAGGTCCATGATCTGAGGATTATCCTCATTGCTGCACAGAAGAATTATGTCCTCGATGCACCGCTAGGTGACAGACCTATTGCAGGAGCAGATACAGATGTTATGAACGTTTGGTAAAGCTCGGTATGATGACTACTTGATAGTTTAGTGCATCATGCTTTACGGCTTAGAAACAGGACTTAAAAAATGTTTTGAACGCCACAGAGAATATAAGATGTTCTAAGAGTTGAAATTGGTATTTCATACTCATGCCCATGTCGAGAGGTACAAGACCTCTGACAATACTTTGCCTACAAGATGGAGGAGAATAGCTCACCTAGTGAGCATGTGCTCAGATTGTCTGGATCCTACAATTGCTTGAATCAAGTGGGAGTTAATATTCCAGATAAGATAGTAGTTGACAAAGTTCTCTAGTCACTATCACCAAGTTAATAGAACTTAGTGATGAACTATAATACGCAAGGGATAAGGAAAGTAATTCCCAAGCTCTTCACGATGTTGAAATCATCGAAGCTAGAATTCAAGAAATAGCATCAACTGTTGATGGTTAACAAACCCACTAGTTTCAAGAAAAAGTCACTACAAAAAAAAGACACATCCGTGACATTTTGGGCCGAACGAAAAAATATTCTGTCATACATACGGCACTTTTATGACGATAATTGTGACAAAACCCGGTATCATCATAGATGTGGTGGGCTCCTACTTCTATGACAAAAAATCATGACAGAAAAATGGGCTTTTTGTCCTGGGCGGGCCGGAGACGCAGCTGCATGACATTCTTTGGGCCGTCCATGACGGAAAAAACCGTGGTAGAAGCGAGGGGGAGGAAAATTTCGGGGAGTTCCCGGTTACGGTGGGAGGTCGGGGGCCGAGCGATACGTGTTTCTCTCGTACACGTGCGCGCGTGTGTGCGAGGCGTTGGCTCTAACTGAACCCGAGCGAGGCGTTGGGCTCTAACTGAACCCAAGCGATTGCACTGCAGGCTACGTGTTACTGAATCCGAGCGATCGATCGATGGCTGTTAACTGAACCCGATCGAGCAATTCCTTCGCTACTGCTGCTAACTGAAGCCGATCGATGGGATGAACAGTGAGCATTGTGGGGGGGGGGGTTTGGATGAACAGTGAGCGGTGGCATTGCCTCTAGATGAACATGACCCCGTGGTGTGGTGGAGGGCTGGATGAATAGTAGACGGTGGAGGGGTGCCCATGGAGGGGTGGATGAACAGGACCCCGTGGTGTGGAGGGCTGGATGAACAATAGATGGTGGAGGCGTGGTTGAACAGGACCCCGTGGTGTGGAGGGCTGGATGAACAGTAGATGGTGGAGGGGTGCCCGTGGAGGGGCAGTTGAACAGGACCCCGTGGTGAGGAGGGCTGGATGAATAGTAGACGATGGAGGGGTGGTTGAACAGTAGCCGGTGGAGTAGCGCGCGGTGGAGGCTGGATGAACAGGAGCCCGTGGAGGCTGGAGGAGGTCGACAGTGGAGATGAACAGTATCCCGTGGAGTCCCGTTTTGCAGTACGCCACACCCCTCCCGATGAAGAGGACCCCCATTTCGACCGTAGCGCTCCAACACAAGTCTGTTTCCTCCGTTTTGCGGCACGCCACACCCCTCCCGATCAACAGGACCCCCGTTTCGACCGTAGGAGGTCCGTTTCCTCCATTTTGCGGTACGCCAGACCCCTCCCGATGAAAGGATCCCGTTTCGAACGTGGCCGGTCAAACACAAGGCCATTTCCTCCGTTCTGCGGTACGCCAGGCCTCGTTTCCATCGCCTGTTCCGTCCAAGCCCTCCCGATGAACACGATGCATTCCGTTGCCTCCCCATGAACACGACGCATTCCGTTGCCTCCCCATGAACACGACGACGACGTTGTTTCTCCGTTCCGACCCAGCCATGTACACGAGCCCTGGCCGTACGTATGCGCGAGTAGGCGTTCGAGACCCCGCCCGTATGTACACATGTGCGGCCGTATTTTCTTTCTTGCACCCTGGCCACTGTACGTATGTGTACATGCTATGTGCGCGCCTCTACTACGACACGTGCACGCCTCTACTACGACACGTGCACGCCTCTACATCGACCAGTATGTATGTACATGTTCGCGACCAGAATGACAACGCTACGTACGCTTAGACTAGGTGGGTCCCGACTGTCAGGCACTTCCTTGCCTGCGAAGATGTAGCTGGTGGGTCCCAGCAGTCAAGGGGTGAATCATTTTTTTTGCCTGGGCGCACTTCCTTGCGTGCAAAGATGTAGCTGGTGGGTCCCAGTAGTCGGGGTCCTGGTGGGTCCCAGCAGTCAGGGGGCGAATCATTTTTTTTTTCAGACGCACTTCCTTGCGTGCGAAGATGTAGCTCGTGGGTCCCAGCAGTCAGGGGGCGAATCATTTTTTTGCGAAATACGGTGGCCCGTCCGGTGGGTCCCCGCTGTCAGGTGGAGGAATAATTATTTTGCGCGTAATAAGGTGGCACTTCCTTGCGGCTACCGTGGACCCAACTATCAGCCTCTCCACGCACAGTACTCTCTGATGGAAGTCGGTCGTTGACCACGTTCACCACGCCGCGCCGAGAGCACCAGGGCGGTGGTCTGGACGACGGCGAGGCCTAGGAAGGGGACGGCGCGGAGCCGGGGAAGACGCAACAGTGGAAGCCCACGTGGAGAGGAGTACGAGGGTTCACTGGTTCGGCTGCGGTGTGAGGCTGCCGTCGCCGCAGAATAACAGGGGGTGTGGGTGAGTAGAGGGATGGCCTGGCCAGCGGTGGGAGTAGTACGGGGAGGTGATGCCTCCGCGGCATCACAGTCGGCCATGGGAGGCAGGAGCACGCGACACGACCGGCGCTGCTTTGGGCGGCTGGAGCAAGAAGACCAGAGGTTGAAGAAGCACTACGGCCGTTGGATGGACATCGTACGATCACTGCAGCTAGAATCGTTTATACTGACTAAGTTGACAAAGCCCTTGGTATGCGTTAACTTAGTAGGCCCACAACTCGGATTTGGCAGAGAACATATAGCCCATTTGCGATTTGTAAGAATGTACAGCCCATTTTTTAATTCTAATGAAATTTACTACAGCCCATTTACAGTTTGTTAAAAGTACAGCCCAACTTCTAGCTAGGACAACGATTAATAATTTCAAACAACCGCTCAAAACAGAATTCAAAAAAAATTCCCACATTTTGATGGGATCCGAAATATTTGTATCCGAAATTTCTAGCCAGGTTAAATATAATTTCAAAATAAAGTTGTATTACGTTAAAATCCAACGAAATATTGCGCGCTCAACAAGTAATGAAATTAAAATTTTTAAATTCCAAAAATAATATATTTTTCAAACTAATTACGTGTTTGGTGCATAGTAACTGTCCAGTTATTATAATTACATCCCATTTGTTATTTCTTAAAGTCCATTTTCTTGTTAAGCCTAATGCATACCTCCTAGGAAAGTTTGCAGCCCAGCGGGCCGGAGAATAACAAGTTGACCCGGATATTGTGTACAACCGTCGGCCCAGTTGCATTGCTGATGTTGAAAAAAAGCTATTTTTTTATACACATAATAAAAAAATTGTATAGATAAGGAACATTTTTTATACACACATTTAACAATTTTTAAATACATGATTAACACTTTTAAAACATATTTTTTAGTCAACAGTGGGCCCACAGCGAGCGGAGGAGGCCACAATACACACATTTTTTAAATACATGATTAACACTTTTGCAAAAACAATTAGCCCACAGCGAGCCAATTAGCTCCAGCCAGCCCACAGTGGGCCGACAGGGGCTAGTCGGCCAGTTGTAGGCCGACTGGAATCCAATCGGCCTGCTGTGGGCCGACTAGGCCCAGTCGGCCTGCAGCGGGCGGACGGTGTATTATTTTTGAAAAAAATTTACCCAGCGTAATATTTATGAAAATTAATAAAAAGATGTATTATTTAAGAAAAAATAGCGAAAAAGGCCTGTGTAGTACAGTACAACTTAACATGGTTACTCAGCCCACATTCAGCGACGCTGGAAAGGCCCAAACAAGGCTTCTGTACAACTTTTTGAAGTCACTGAGCTCAATTAATAACTTAAGAAAAAAGTTAGATTATAGTGGAACCTAATTAA
This sequence comes from Triticum urartu, assembly GCF_003073215.2. Lineage (NCBI taxonomy): Eukaryota > Viridiplantae > Streptophyta > Magnoliopsida > Poales > Poaceae > Triticum > Triticum urartu. Next base: position 200,092,310 of record NC_053028.1, on the reverse strand, counting down.
AAGTTGTCACGAGCAAATAAATAATTCAACGGGTCCCACTCGTGCGTGTGTGTGTGTGAGAGAGAGAGAGATAGAGATAGAGATAGAGAGAGACCCATCGGCCGATACTCGTAAATACATCTTTCAACCATATGCATTGCTGATGCTCAGTAAAAGCTTATATAGTTGACACAATCATATAGAACATCATAGCACACTGAACTTGCATACAAAAATTTCACGCAGGCGGCACAATCAGGATGGAAGCAGTGGATCGCTACGGGAAGGTCTATGTTGAAACCAACGAAGTCGTACATAACGGTTCATAGTCTTTATCAATGACGGGGAAATATCTTGAATGTTGTGCAAAGAAAATAGACAGACAACACAATAAGTTCTCCTAGCACATTAAGTTGACGTACAACCCTTTCTAAAAAAAGTTCAGGTAAAAAATTAGAACATGTCACAATCAAATGTACTGGCATATCAGTGCTTCACACACATAGCTCGGATTTAACTAGTATCTCACAAGATTCAGTTGTTACCTCAAATTAGAGCACATCCAGGCAGCCAGCCTTGCCTCTTCTCCCAAAGAAGCAGTGGCATCCGCCGCACGATGGAGTAGGCCCTGTGCCATCCATCGTTCCGAGCAACACGGGGAAAGTCTGACGTTGACTCTTGTAATGGACGTCGTCGACGGACCCTGGTACCAGCGACGGCGGCAGGACTTCGATTGATGGATTGACCACTTCTTCAACATGCACGAACACTCGATACAGGTACATCCCTAACGTGGTCCGCGGCGGCCTTGGTGGCGATGAATAGTACAACCCCGGTTCCTGCACCGGCATCTCAACACCAATCACCTTCGTATGGTGGATGGCTTCTTCATCCATGCCATAACCGTCAGAGCCCAGCTGTCTGGAGGAACAAACATACTTACAAGCTCACCTCCAAGGTCGTTGATAAGCTCGTTCATGGACTCGCTGTTCCAAGCACGTCGAGGCATGCCGTGGAAGGTAAGCTTTGTTAAAAACTCAAGCTCAGAGGGCACTGAGCCCCATCCTGGGTGCCACCAATCAAAGCTCACCAGCGCGCCATCGCAGAACAAACGCTGGGAAGATTCGAACACACGACTGCAGTCGAAAGTTGTCCGGAACCTGACGAAGAAATCAGTCGGTGGCAGACAGACTTCGACGAGCAAGTCACTTATTTGGATGCCCTGTGCAATGCCAAGAGCTTTGACAAGGTCATCCCGCGAGATGGGAGGCTGGTCGCCGTTGATGGTTACCATCAGCACTTTGCCGGCAAACTGGTCGTCAAGCGCCGCCATGCCACTGTTGAGCGACAGCACGCAGCGACCGAAGGTAGGACGGACCTCAGGATCTCCGGCTCGGAGATCCGTGTTGACCGGCGACATGATAGTGCGCTTGAGTACAGGGAGTACAGGAGGGGGATTTGGGGGAACTGGAGTAGGAATTGAGATTCCAGAGGTGGGGGAGGGGCGGGAGACTGCGGATGAAAAGGTAGCATAAATTTCGAGCACACGCCAATATGCTCTCGGTGTGCAAGCGCACGAAAACACCGGTGGCGCCCACATGTCGGCCTAAGAGCCCTTATTCATTCTTTTTTGGAGAGCCCAGCCTTTTTTTTCAGGATCTTTTGAGAGCCCGACCTGAGAGTCATTGTTGGTGTCAAAACCGGCGGATCTCGGGTAGGGGGTCCCGAACTGTGCATCTAAGGCGGATGGTAACAGGAGGCAGGGGACATGATGTTTTACCTAGGTTTGGGCCCTCTTGATGGAGGTAAAACCCTACGTCCTGCTTGATTTATTCTTGATGATATGAGTATTACAAGAGTTGATCTACCACGAGGTCGGAGAGGCTAAACCCTAGAAGCTAGCCTATGCTATGATTGTTGTGTCCTACGGACTAAAACCCTCCGGTTTATATAGACACCGGAGAGGGTTAGGGTCACACAAGGTCGGTTACAAAGGAGGAGATATCCATATCCGTACTGCCTAGCTTGCCTTCCATGCCAAGTAGAGTTCCATCCGGACACGAGACGAAGTCTTCAATCTTGTATCTTCATAGTCCAACAGTCCGGCCAAAGGATATAGTCCGGCCGTCCGGAGACCCCCTAATCCGGGACTCCCTCAGTAGCCCCTGAACCAGGCTTCAATGACGTCGAGTCCGGCGCGCAGTATTGTCTTCGGCATTGCAAGGCGGGTTCCTCCTTCGAATACACCCCGGAAGAATTTGAATACAAGGATAGTGTACGACCCTGCAAAATAAGTTCCACATACCACCGTAGAGAGAATAATATTTCCGCAAATCTAATCTGCTGACACGTTTCGGCAACATGACGTTATGTCATGGCCCGGTGATTATTCGAACCGTTTCCTTTAACTAACTCCACACGTAACGCGAGGCAGTTTCCTGACACGTCTTGTCAAAGTAGGGATCGTGTCCCCCTTATTACGGGATTCTCATCAATACGGGCGTGGGTAACCCAACCGCGCCATTGATTACGGCGCTTGGGGAATAAGCGAGTTTTACCAGGCTAGTGGGGGCGCATGGCTTCAGCCGCCCTTATAAAGGGATAAGGTTTAACCTTTTTCTACCCACGCCTTCTTCCTCCTTGGCTATCTGTTCTTGCGCACTCGAGCTCCAACGCCCAAGTCCACATCCTTCCCCTCAAACCTTCTCCAAACATGTCTGGAGCGGGGGGCAAATGGATGGCTTCCTCCGTTACGGAGGGGCACATCAAAAAGCTGCGCGGCACCGGATACTTAGCCGCGAATATCGCGCATTGGCTGCCCGCTGCGGGGCAGATCGTTCCTACCCTGGAACCTCATGAGAGGGTAGTTTTCCTCCACCACTTCCTCCGTGGACTGGGGTTTCCCCTTCATCCATTCGTCCGTGGTCTCATGTTCTACTACGGGCCGGACTTTCATGATCTGGCCCCGAACTTCACCCTCAACATTTCGGCGTTCATCATCGTCTGTGAGGCTTTCCTACGCATCCGGCCCCATTCCGGCCTGTGGCTGAAGACCTTTAACATCAAGCCAAAGGTGGTGGGAGGCCAACAAGCAGAATGCGGCGGAGCCATGGTGGGCAAGATGCCCAATGTCACATGTCTTGAGGGCTCCTTCGTGGAGACCATAAAGGGGTGGCAATCGACCTAGTTCTACATCACCGAGCCGCGCGACACCAAATGGGCAGCGGCCCCCGAGTTTCAAGCTTGTCAACATAGTCCAGGTCATGCTCATCCACCGGATCCTCCCGTGCCAACAACGGGCTTCAACTTGTGGGAGTTTGGCCCGGCCCAGCACCAGACTCTGAGCGAGCTCTTCGACACGATGCACAAGGACGTCTGGAAGGTGATGTTCAAGGGCACCGAGGTCCCTCCCTCTCTCACCGAGGACCGCGGGCTAAGCGCGAAGCGCCGAGCGTATTCGATGAGTTTTATACATCCAGTAGGATATTTATTTCGCCTAGATTAACCATGTGCGGGGTCTGATCTCCATGCCTTTGACAGGACTGGGTGAAGACGTCGGGGCAGATTAACTATCCGGCCCCTCTGCCAGAAGACACTGCGGACGCTCTCCTGACGGAGATGCTGACTTCGGCTCCTTACAAGGTGTCGGAGAAGACCAAGAAGGCCAAGGGAACCCGAAAGAGCTCCCGGCGCCAGGTGTTATCGGACTCATCGTCCGATAACTCCGCGACGCACTCCTCACCCAAAGACGAGGAGGAAGATGAATATGTTCCCCCTCCAGTCAGGGGAGACAAGAAAAGGAAGGCCACCCCTACTGGGGGGCGAAGGGTCCAAGAAGGGAAGGACCCTCCTTCCGGACTACTCCACCACCACCGCCGAAGGCGAAGGCGAGTGGCTGCTCAGGGCCAAGCCCCTGGCGAAGTCATAAGTATTCGGATACCAGAGTAACTCATAGTATTCCTTTGTCGCACTGCTTCTCCTAACGTCGAATTATGATTGTGCAGACCGCCCCGAACCCGTATCGATGTATCCTCGTCGGACGGCTCCCTGGGCTCATCGGATATGGATAGCGATCCACTTCCGACCACCACCTCCCCTTGCCCTATGGACAACGCCGAGGTGTTACCTCAAGAGGCACTAGGTCGAGGGGAGACAGTCCCGGAGGCGCCTCAAAGCGACCTTCCGGACTCCGGGAGCAGGGGGGCAAAGCCCCCGAGGGCTCCGAGTTCGGCCCTTAGCCGAACACCGCGCCGGAACCTCTAGTGGTTCCAGACTCAGGCAGGCGGCCTCCTTCCAAGAGGGGCAAGACGCCTGTGCCGGTGACCTCTGCCCATCCAGAGGCACCGGACAATCTTTTGGGAGCGCTTCACAACGCTTCCATTAACGAAGAGCACCGCACTATTATGAGTGCGGTGGTCCAGAAGGTTCGGTCCACTAAGAGCGGACTGACTAAAGCATGTGCCAGCCTTCTAATAGGCTTTGAGGTAAGTTTTTGAAATATAAGAGAAATATTACCGCATAGACAGTAGCCCCTGATGCTCTGTTCGGTGTTCACAAAGAAAAGCCGAACAGAGGATCAAACAATATCGCAGGAGTCTAATATAAGTATGTCTATATGCGTATGCAGGCTTCGCTGCTGGCCTCTGCCGCACTGACTGCGGAGGTCGCCGCACTAAAGCAGGACCTTAAAGGGTCCAAGGAAGAGCTCGGCCTTGCCAAGAGGCAGCTCGAGGAGAACAAAGGTAAGTAGTACCTAGTCTATGGATCTATATAAAAGGAAAGCGATTGCAAAATGACAGGATTATCGTAAATTTGCCAGGGGCCACGACCGAGGTGGCGACCCTGAAGCAAGCACTATCCGAGGCCGAAAACAAAGCGGCCAAGGAGCGCACCGAGCGGGAAAGGCATGAGGCTCGGGTGGGCGAGGTGCAGCAAGAGCTCCACGTTCTCGTGACAAAGCACGAGACGTTGGAGCTTGACTTGAAGACGCGAGAGTCCGAGCTTGCCGCGGCCCTTGAGAGCGCAAAGAATGCCAAGGCCGAAGCCCAAAAGGCCCTCCAGGAGATTGATGCGATGAAGAAGATAGCGGCGGGTAAGGCATTCTATATGCAAAGCAAGCATGTGAAAGTAAATTACTTGTTACTTACCCGAATCTGGAGCTCTCCAGGAGCATTCGCAGATTTGCCTCGCAGCATGTCGGATGCCGCAACGTTTTACCAGGCCGAGGAGGGAAGCTCAACAGAGAAGTTGTTCTGGGCCCAATATACTGGGACCGAACACCCGGTGCCTATGAGCGACCAGCTAAAGCAGCTGGTCGAGCTACACAAGGCGGCCGAACAGGACATGAAGGGCTTTATAGTCTGGCTATGGCATGGCGACGCCCTTCTGAACAGCTACTCCGGCCTGGTGAGGCGGCTTGTGGATGCCCGCCCATGGCTGGAAGTCGTCAAGCGGTCCATCTGCATCGAAGGTGCACGCCGGGCTTTCGCCCGTGTGAAGGTGCAATGGGCCAAGCTAGACCCCGTGAAGCTGATCAAGGAAGGGCCGCTGGAGGGCAAGGAGCATCGCCACCCCGAGATGTACTATGAGGGTGTCCTGAAGGGTGCCCGTCTCATAGCGGACGAGTGTACCAAAGATACAATATTTGAGTAAACCCGCTCGTGTAATCCTGTATTCATGAAAACTTGTTCATATGCGCTATGCAACGCTTGTTTGAATTTAAAATATTACCTTCTGTTCGGCTGTTTATCAAATCTGAGAGATGGCTAGTCATCGGCTTCTGCCCCCATGCCACGAGTGCTGGGGTGTTCGGGATAAACCTGAGCACTCCTGTTCCCTTTTTGGGTCCTTCGAGGGAGGTGCTCAGCACAACGAACAAGGCAATCGGACTGTAATGCGTTATCACTCTCACTTAGCCATAGAATTCTATAATTTTAAATTTTGGCGAAGCCCCTAGTATTCGAAAGGCCGAATCTGGGGCGCGATACACGCCTTAAGCCGGACAGGGCCGACTCCTCGCTCTAAGCGGCATAAGTCTTTAAGGACTCGAAAACCTCTCAAACAGCGACCAGTCTATCGCCTTATCATGACAATCAGTTTTAGCTTTATCTACTGAGGTGCTTAGCCCAGCAGAACCGGGGCACAATCGCAGTAGTTCTCCCAGTGCTACCTTAGCCGATATAGCGGAACGTAAGGTACCAAAACATGGGAGCCGGGCAAACCCAACTATTGACCCAAGACATGATTCGGAGCTGATGCATATAATGCTATAAGTTCGGGGTGCCGCACTGTCGAAAGTGTTTGGACTTCTCACGCCGTATTGTGGGTATGTTGAAGCCCCTAGCGTATTGGCCGTACCAGAGTGTACGGGTGATGGATGTCACCAATGAACATATATATATATATAAAAGGAAGAATGCAATAAAAGCCTTAATGCAATGCATTATTTTTAAAAAAACATGTGTTAGAGCAGAATGATACAGTTAGTGCGATAAGCAAAAAGTAGGGCTATGTCCCCTCCAAGGGCAAGCTGAGGAATAATATTAAAGCAAGTATTTCACTCGTTATTGTAATCCACCTAAGAGTGCTCTGTGTTTTCGTTAACTGTAATGACCCCCCGAGGTCCTGGCATCTTGAGCTTGAGGTATGCATAATGCGATACCGCATTGAATCTCGCAAATGCGGTTCGCCCAAGCAGTGCATGATAGCCACTGCGGAATGGGACTATATCGATGATTAACTCTTTGCTTCGGAAGTTATCTGGGGATCCGAAGACCACTTCTAGTGTGACTGAGCCTGTGCAGTGGGCCTCTACACCTGGTATGACGCCTTTAAAGGTCGTTTTTGTGTGTTTGATCCTTGAGGGGTCTATACCCATTTTGCGCACTGTGTCCTGGTAAAGCAGGTTCAGGCTGCTGCCACCGTCCATAAGGACTCGAGTGAGTTGAAATCCATCAATGATTGGGTCTAGGACCAGTGCGGCGAATCCGCCATGACGGATACTAGTGGGGTGGTCCCTGCGATCGAAGGTGATCGGACTGGAGGACCATGGGTTGAACTTTGGGGCGACTGGCTCCAATGCATATACGTCCCTGAGTGCACGCTTCCGCTCACTCTTGGGGATGTGGGTTGTGTATATCATGTTCACCGTCCGCACTTGTGGGGGGGGGGGGCTCTTCTGTCCTCCGGTGTTCGGCTGCCGGGGCTCTTCCTCGTCATTGCTATGTGGCCCCTTGTCTTTGTTTTCGGCATTTAACTTGTCGGCCTGCTTGAATACACAACAATCCCTATTGGTGTGGTTGGCTGGCTTGTCGGGGGTGCCGTGTATTTGACACGAGCGATCGAGTATGCGGCCCAAACTGGGCGGGCCAGGAGTGCTTCTTTTAAATGGTTTTTTCCGCTGACCAGGATTAGAGCATTTGAATCCGACATTGACTGCCGTATCCTCGGTATTGTCGCTGTTAATGCGGCGCTTATGTTTGTTGCGACGTGACCTGCCATTGCCGTCCTTGGTATCCAAAGTGCCACGGTTCTTTGATATGCTATTACTGCGAGCCAGCCAGCTGTCTTCTCCCGCACAAAAGCAGGTCATGAGTGTCGTGAGGGCTGCCATAGATTTCGGCTTTTCCTAACCAAGGTGCCTGGCTAGCCACTCGTCACGGATGTTGTGTTTAAAAGCTGCTAGGGCCTCTGCATCCGGACAGTCGACGATTTGATTTTTCTTTGTTAGGAACCGTGTCCAAAATTTCCTGGCCGATTCCTCTGGCTGCTGAATTATATGGCTCAGGTCATTGGCGTCTGGTGGTCGTACATAAGTGCCTTGAAAGTTGTCGAGGAATGCGGCTTCCAGATCTTCCCAACAGCCAATGGACTCTGCTGGCAAGCTGTTGAGCCAATGCCGAGCTGGTCCTTTAAGTTTGAGTGGGAGGTATTTGATTGCGTGTAGGTCATCACCGCGGGCCATGTGGATGTGCAGGAGGAAATCCTTGATCCATACCGCAGGATCTGTTGTGCCTTCGTATGATTCTATGTTTACGGGTTTGAAACCCTCTGGGATTTGATGATCCATTACTTCATCTGTCAAGCATAAGGGGTGTGCGGCACCTCTGTATTGGGCTATATCGCGACGCAACTCCAATGAGTCTTGCCCAGTGTGTTCGGCCCGGCCGGATTTACTTTTACTGTATCCGGCGTGACGTTTATCGTCTCGCATAGTAGCGCACCCTCGTGATCCGTAGATCGATCTTGCATGTTTTGCTTTGTCCTCCAATACGTCTCGCAGGTCTGGCATATTTCCCCATGCCTGTTTATTTGAATGGCGTCGGGGTGCAGGCTGAGCTTTTGGCTGGAATGCCTCTCTATCGCGGCCACGAGGTGGCCGATCAGCCGCGTCATACGCTTCTTCCTCCAGTTGGGGTAGCAACCTGCATTTTCGGTAACTCTTGGAGGGGCGTTCGAGTTTATATTCCTCAGCTACGAGGACTTCAGTCCATCTGTCAGCTAGCAGATCTTGATCAGCTTGAAGCTGCTGCTGCTTTTTCTTAAGGCTATTTGCTGTGGCTATAAGCCGACCCTTGAAGCGCTCTTGTTCGACGGGATCCTCTAGCACGACGAATTCGTCATCGTCGAGGCTTGCCTCGTCTTCGGAGGGGGGCATGTAATTATCATCCTTCGCCTCTCCATCTGCTGCTCTCTCTGGAGGGCTGGCCTCTCCATCCTCCTGTCCTAAATTGTGTTGGAGGGGATTGTTGCCATCTTCGGCACTATCCGGAGTGTTATTATCTCATGTTCTGGTATCACCACTTTTGCTTTGGCGGGACTTAGAGCGGCGCCGCTGACGTCGGCGCTTGGGTTGCTTCTTGGAGGGGCCATCCTCCGCTGTCTCGTCGCCATTGCCTTCTTTGGGTGTGTCCACCATGTATATATCGTATGATGAGGTGGCTGTCTAGTGACCTGTGGGCAGTTGTTCCTCTTCGTCTCCCGCATCGTCATCCATACCGTCGATGTCTTCGGAGTCAAAGTCGAGCATGTCGGTTAAGTCGTCGACAGTGGCTACTAAGTGGGTGGTGGGTGGGCAGTGAATTTCTTCGTCATCCGCAGCCCAATCCTGCCGGACATAGTTCGGCCAGGATCCTCCTGACAAGGAGAGAGACCTTAATGAGTTCAGTATGTCGCCAAAGGGCGAGTGCTGAAAAATATCCGCGGAGGTAAACTCCATGATCGGCGCCCAATCGGATTTGCCAGGAACGGGCGTAGGCGGTTCGGAGTCCGTGCATGGTAAGGTCGATGTTCGGCTCGATCGCCATAGAGGGTAAGGCCTCCGTGGCGGGGTCCATCCACCCGCCCATGGATGGCGCAACTGGCTCCGAATTGAGGGTCGGAGCGGCTGCCGGTGCGATCTCCTGAACACTGTCTGATGGTAGAGCTAAATCATACTCATCGTGACCGTGTGACACACAAGGCAGAGGCTCGAATCCGTCGGAGATCAAGTCTCCGCGGATATCAGCCATGTAGTTTAAGCTTCCAAACCTGACCTGGTGGCCAGGGGCGTGACTTTCAATCTGCTCCAGATGGCCAAGCGAGTTGGCCCGCAGTGTGAAGCCGCCGAACACAAAGATCTGTCTGGGAAGAAAAGCCTCACCCTGAACTGCATCGCTATCGATGATAGAAGGAGCCATCAAGCCTAACGGCGACGACACAGAGGAACTCTCAATGAAGGCACCAATGTCGGTGTCAAAACCGGCGGATCTCGGGTAGGGGGTCCCGAACTGTGCATCTAAGGCGGATGGTAATAGGAGGCAGGGGACACGATGTTTTACCCAGGTTCGGGCCCTCTTGATGGAGGTAAAACCCTACGTCCTGCTTGATTTATTCTTGATGATATGAGTATTACAAGAGTTGATCTACCACGATATCGGAGAGGCTAAACCCTAGAAGCTAGCCTATGGTATGATTGTTGTGTCCTACGGACTAAAACCCTCCGGTTTATATAGACACCGGAGACGGTTAGGGTTACACAAGGTTGGTTACAAAGGAGGAGATATCCATATCCGTACTGCCTAGCTTGCCTTCCATGCCAAGTAGAGTCCCATCCGGACATCAGACGAAGTCTTCAATCTTGTATCTTCATAGTCCAATAGTCCGGCCAAAGGATATAGTCCGGCTGTCTGGAGACCCCTAACCCGGGACTCCCTCAGCTCGCTGATTCCAATTTTCTCCCAGTTTTGAGTTGTTTGTTCCCCGAAACACCGATAACTGAATTGAGTCCGCTCTACAGATCAACTACTCTTTGTAATCCTTATTACCCGCGAGTTGTACTCGCTGATGTCATTCCCAGCCGATTGGCTACATCATCATAGCCATGTTAAAGCTTAAACTGTTCTACCTGGTCCTTATTCCCAGAGCACAACTTTCGATGATGAGCTAAGCTTACGACAATTTTCCTTGTCTAATCATTTCACCTCAAACAACAAGCTTGATTTTGAGTTTGTGTCATATCTGTGGTTCCAATAACCTTTGGCTTCTTCATTCCTTTGACTTGATGTCATCGCTGATAGATTACATCTTCATGAAATCTCCCAACAATTGTGTCGTGATCATCATCAACAATTTGAGCTCTTCCAGAATATCAATCAAATTTTTATGGGGATTACCATCGTTTCCCCTCGATGATTTGTATTAATATCAACAACATTCTTACATTCCCTCCAACACAAAACTTGTTCTTGTTTTGTGTTGTACCTTGAGTTCCTTCCTATCCAGCTTATGTTGTGTTCTACCTTGGAGTATTACCATCTTTGATGTCAAGGATGTTGTGAGAATTGCTCCACCCATCATTTCTTGATATAAGTGATACTTGTCACCATCACCATTCTTTCTTGGTCACAATGTTGATTCTAACTGGAATACCTACAAGTGAATGGTGTTGCTTGGATTCTATACTCCTAGCATATTGCTTTGGACTTAATGGTCAACAGTTCATTCTTAGACTATTGGATAATGAATCACCATTCTAACATTGATTGTGCTACCTAAGCCCATATGTCGGGTGCACCTTTCAACCATTGTTTAATTGTGTATGATTTCCTCGAGCATACATCATTATATCATTTGATGTGACTAATGTTATCTCCTTGTTCACATAATTGTGGAAACCCATCTTTTGGAAGTCTAGATGAATTGTCGCTGAGTTCATCAGCTACCTCCTTACCCCTTCATTGGTTCAATGATGAGCTCTTGTTTCGGAACTCGCTTCCATAGTACATTTCTCGAGAATCTTACAATGTCGTCTCGTCAATTTGTTTTGCACCTTTTCTTCTCAGGCATCCTGAGCCTGAGGTATCCCGGCACCAATCAGATCTGAATCTCAGTCAGATATGATGGTTGGAATATATTTCCATGAGTTATAACATTGGTCTTTATATGAATGGTAAGGTGGTGTCATTCCTAGCACACCTGGCCGGAGGACCTATTGTTATAGTTTCCTTTTTAACAAGGTTATCCATTCTCCCCTGAAGAAATTGTAAGACTTATTCTACAAATTGTTCCTGATGGATCCTTTATGTATCCAAAGTCCGACCTTTGCTTGAAGACCATGTCAATGCTATCTCGAAGCATGTCTGTGGTACTCTGATCTTCCATATGAACATTTGAAGCCCAATACTAAATGTTTCCTGCTCTATTACCCAAACACCGTTGTATGGGTAATGTCATGAAATTTCTCTCCCCTTACCTAAAGAGTTTTCTACATTATATCATGTCATGGACATCATGCTTTGCTTGTCCTTCGGAAGGATATACCCCCTGAATTATGTGTTTAAACACATTTTTCCTTTCCATTGTTCCATTTAATCTGATAATCACATATTCCTTTCCATTGGTTTGTCTAAACCTTCTTGAGGTTTATATGATCTGAGCAGTAATAAGTCACAGCTTTTGTAAGCACCTCGGTGTACAACTCTGTCAGTAAGAACTTGTTACTACTGTTGATGACATTCTAGTAACCACCGATGGATAAGAACTTTGCCTATTGGTCCACCTCGTTCAACGAGCAGGAAATGGTTCTCTTCGTCCCTCACCCTTGGTACCGATGTTTGTGCCGACATAACTGACAGGCTAACCTCTGACTTGCCTTGCTTACATGATCGTGCAAGATGTCAACACCCCTTTTACCTTCAACCCACATGGTGGGCCCATAACCCACAGGTCCTAGGATCGAAACCTGACTCTCCTGTACACCCTGTTGCCAACGTTATTCCTAGAGCTTGACTTCGTATGTAGTTCACGGGCCACCTGCCTAGTGATCTAATCTGGTATCAGACGCAATACTTATTCCCATTGGTCTGAGTCCCTTTCACCTTCTGATTAGGCATCGAACGATGGCCCACCTACTTGAAACTTCTTATTGTACCTGCTTACTTGTTCTCGATATTTTCTTAAGTTTCAACTCAAGAGTTACTTTCTGCCACATTCCCAGAGTTATACGTCGGATAGCAACCATGTAGAGTTTCATTCTTCTGAAGCTACCCCTTATCCTTTTCGTAAGTACAATGGAGTTCCCAAAGAAAGGATGTCGACTTCATCATGATGACCTTAGGCTGAAGTATGAAAACATCAACGTTATGGATCGACCACTTCGAGGAGAGCAACTAAGATCGAAAACACTCACTAGAATTTCGTAACTAGAACCTCCCCGCTTACGCCTCTTAAATCTCGGGACGAGATTTCTTCTAGTGGAGGAGAATTGTGACGCCCGGATAATTAAGCTATAGTAACCCTCCACTAATAACGCCACGTCACCATGATTACTGTTGTTAAACTCGTGTTGGTTCGAATCCGGTCCAAATTCAAATTTAAATTAAAGACAAAAATAAAAGTTTTCGAACATAACATCTAAAATGTTCAAAGTGTGGCAAATAATCTCTGGTTATTTTTCATCTTGAAACCAACCTCTTTTGGATTCCCAGGTGCACCTGGAAATTCATTTACTAGTCTAGCAGCATTTAAATTTGGCCTTTTCAATTTCTAAAATTGGTTAGACAACTCCTTTTGACCCCAAACTTTTTGTCCCATCTCAACGTTTTGTGTTACATTTATGTGCCAAGTTTTGTTCCAAACAAAACTCTTTTGGTACAGAAAGAAAATGCAAAACGGAGACAAAAAAAGAATAAGAAAAGGCCACTGTGCACTTGGGCCACTAGTGCATGGTGCCTGAGGCCCAACTTCCCCTCCCTCCTCATCCTCCTAATCACAGGAGGCGTGCTGGCCGCCCGAGCATTGTCCATGGCGGGGATTGGCCACACGTCGGCCATCCCATGGCCCTCCCTGAGGGATAAGATCGCCTCCCCACGACCCCGGTCAAACCCTAGCTCACCCTCAGATCTTTTCCCCCCTACCCCCTCGTTCTGCATCGCCCTCCTCGAGCCCGCTCTCCGCTGCCGCCGCAATGGCCCGTCGCAGCCGCGCCACTGACTTCCCGCACCCACCGGCGTGTCCGCAAGAATTGTCGGGCTTGTCTACGTCGTCGTACAGCCACCTTGCGCGGGAATCCACTAATCAACGGGGCCAGACGCAACATTTTAGGGTGGGATGACTACGCTTTTCATAGCAACATCAATCTCAGAACATAGTGGATACTAGGGATCAAACCCTAACAAAACTAACTCGATTACATGATAAATCTCATCCAACCCATCACCGTCCAGCAAGCCTACGATGGAATTACTCACGCACGGCGGTGAGCATCATGAAATTGGTGATGGAGGATGGTTGATGATGACGACGACGAATCCCCCTCTCCGAAGCCCCGAACGGACTCAAGATCAGCCCTCCCAAGAGGTTTTAGGGCTTGGCGGCGGCTCCGTATCGTAAAACACGATGATTTCTTCTCATTTATTTTTTCTCTCCGAAAGCAAATATATAGAGTTGGAGTTGGCGTCGGAGGGCATCTAGGGGGCCCACGAGGTAGGGGGCGCGCCCTAGGGGGGCGCCCCCTACCCTCATGGACAGCGTGTGGTCCCCCTGGTCTTCATCTTTGGCGAGGATTTTTTATTATTTTTTCTAAGATGTTCCGTGGAGTTTCAGGTCATTCCGAGAATATTTGTTTTCTGCACATAAAACAACACCATGGCAATTCTGCTGAAAACAACGTCAGTCCGGGTTAGTTCCATTCAATTCATACAAGTTAGAGTCCAAAACAAGGGTAAAAGTGTTTGGAAAAGTAGATACGACGGAGACGTATCAACTCCCCCAAGCTTAAACCCTTGCTTGTCCTCAAGCAATTCAGTTGACAAACTGAAAGAAAGAAAAAAATTTACAAACTCTGTTTGCTCTTGCTGTTGTAACTATGTCAAGCCCAGCATTCAAGTTTTCAGCATAGATCATAACTAACCACATTTGCAATAATTATTAGGTCTCATAATTACTCATATCAATAGCATAATCAACTAGCAAGTCATAATAATAAATCTCGGATGACAACACTTTCTCAAAACAATCATAATATGATATAACAAGATGGTATCTCGCTAGCCCTTTCTGAGACTGCAAAACATAAATGCAGAGCACCTTTAAAGATCAAGGACTGACTAGACATTGTAATTCATGGTAAAAGAGATCCAATCATAGTCACACCCAACATAGATTAATAGTGATGAATGCAAATGACAGTTGTGCTCTCCAGCTAGTGCTTTTTAATAAGAGGGTGATGACTCAACATAAAAGTAAATGGATAGGCCCTTCGCAGAGGGAAGTAGGGATTTGTAGAGGTGCCAGAGCTCGGTTTTGAAATAGAGATAAATTGTATTTTGAGCGATATACTTTCATTGTCAACGTAACAACTAAGAGATGGCAATATCTTCCATGCTACACACATTATAGGCGGTTCCCAAACAGAATGGTAAAGTTTATACTCCCCCTCCACCAACAAACATCAATCCATGGCTTGCTCGAAACAACGAGTGCCTCCAACATACATCAGGTCCCAGGGGGAGTTTTGTTTGCAATTAATTTTGATTTAGTTTGCATAAAGCATGGGACTGGGCATCCCGGTGACCAGCCATTTTCTCGTGAGTGAGGAGCGGAGTCCACTCCTCTTAAGAATAACCCGCCTAACACGGAAGATAAGGACAACCTTGGTTGATACATGAGCTATTCGAGCATACAAAATAGAATGTTTATTTGAAGGTTTAGAGTTTGGCACATACAAATTTACTTGGAACGGCAGGTAGATACCGCATATAGGAAGGTATGGTGGACTCATCTGGAATAACTTTGGGGTTTAAGGGATTGGATGCACAAGCAGTATTCCCGCTTAGTACAAGTGAAGGCTAGCAAAAGACTAGGAAGCGACCAACTAGAGAGCGACAACAACCATGTACATGCATTAAAATTAATAAACATCGGATGCAAGCATGAGTAGGATATAATCCACCATGAACATAAATATCGTGAAGGCTATGTTGATTTTGTTTCAACTACATGCGTGAACATGTGCCAAGTCAAGTCACTTAGATCATTCAAAGGAGGATACCACCCCATCATACCACATCATAATCATCTCAATAGCATGTTGGCACACAAGGTAAACCATTATAAGTCATAGCTAATCAAGCATGGCACAAGCAACTACGATCTCTAATTGTCATTGCAAACATGTTTATTCATAATAAGCTGAATCAAGAACGAGGGACTCATCATATTTACAAAAACAAAAGAGGTCGAGTTCATACCAGCTTTTCTCATCTCAGTTAGTCCATCATATATTATCATAATTGCCTTTCACTTGCACGACCGAACGGTGTGAATAATAATAAGAGTGCACGTGCATTGGACTAAGCTGGAATCTGCGAGCATTCAATAAATAGGAGAAAACAAGGCAATATGGGCTCTTGGTTAAATCAACAATAATGCATATAAGAGCCACTTCAATAATTTAATTATGGTCTTCTCCTACTGACCCCCAAAGAAAAGAAAAGAAATAAAATTATTTACACGGGAAAGCTCCCAACAAGCAAAAGAAGAACGGGAAATGTTTTTGGGTTTTCTTTTTAATTATTACTACTACAGCAGAAAAATAAACTACTACTAATTTTTTGGTTTTTCTTAAGGTTTAACAAACACACAAGAAGAAAGCAGGAAAAAGAAAATAAACTAGCATGGATATTACAGTGAAAGAGTATGAGCACCGACATCTAGCAATAAGTGTGTGTGAACATAAATGTAATGTCAGTGAGAAATACGTACTCCCCCAAGCTTAGGCTTTTGGCCTAAGTTGGTCTATTGCCAGGGATAGCCTGGCGGGTACCCGTAGGTGTAGCTGGGGTTGTACTGCGACGAAGAATAGTTGGGATCATACTGATGTGCAGCGGTTATTGCCTGCTGAGCTGCAGCATGGAGTCAAGCTTCCTTCGCTCTCCTCTCGTACTCTTCTGCCTCCTCTCTGGTAATAACATATATTCTTTTTGTCTGTGAATCAAAGAAGGCAGGAGCAGGGAGAGTAATACGGAAAACACGTCGTTTATCAAAAATTAAACGATATAAGAGAGGTGATTCAGGCCTCTCGACAAACTGGTGCGAAGCCATAGAGTTATAATCTAAATATGCAGGAGGCAACTCCGTATCACCCTCACGAATGTCTATCTCAAGAAAATGAGCTAAGCGGGTTGCATAAATTCTTCCAAAGAAATCTCCATTATGTCTATTATGATGCAACCTACGAGCTACAATGGCTCCCATATGATAAGATTGGTCTCCTAACACAACACTCCTAAGAATGCTAAGATCAGGGACACACATGTGACATGCTTCATCCTTAGCATTTATGCATCTACCGATGAAGAGAGCAAAATAATGTATAGCAGGAAAGTGAATGCTCCCTATGGTAGCCTGCGTTATATCTCTAGATTCCCCTACAGTTATACTAGCAAGAAAGTTTCTAAATTCAGATTTAGGGGGATCCCTAATACTGCCCCATGATGGAAGTTTGCATGCAAGAGTGAAGTCCTCTAGGTCCATAGTATAAGATTTGACATAAAGATCAAACATGACTGAAGGAGAATTACGTGAAGATGAATACTCAAACCTCCTCACAAATGAACTTGTGAGATCATGATACTGGGGGCATTTGTTAGCCTCAAAATCCTCAAGACCGGCATTGCACAAATATGCTTTGAATTCTTCTTTAATTCCCGCACGGTCCATAAAATTTTCCGACGGCCATTCGCAAGGCCGTACTGGAGCGTCTCTTGGTGGATCCTCGTCAGCATCGCGCATAGCAATCCTGGGTCCTTGCTTCTTAAAGGAACCACCTTGGAACATCTTCCTAAGCATAATGTATTTCTCTGAAAAATTCTGAAATTTTTAGTAACTTCAAACAAAAGTGAACCAACTTCAATAAAACTGATAGCAACTACTCCTACAAGTGCCTAGAGCCTATATCAAGCATTAGAACTACTTAGAACCATATAAATTTGACATGCAAGCTCAAGAACATGGTCACCTATGCAGCACAAATTTTCAAAGAATAAAGCACTAGAACAAAAACTAATTGGACCAATGGAGGAGTCACATACCAAGGAACAATCTCCCCAAGCAGTTTTGCGAGAGGTGCTTTGAGCAAGGAGATCGAAAATCACAGCAAAAGTGGCTGGAACTCGTGCTTGAGTTGGTTTTTCGGGTTTGTGTGAGACAGAGGAAGAAGATGGGTGCTGGGATAAGTGGAGGAGGGCCACCGTGGGCCCACAAGGCAGGGGGCGCGCCCTAGAGGGGGGGCGCGCCCACCACCCTCGTGGCCAGGTGGCAGCTCCTCCCGCGGTAATTTTTGCACAGTAAATCCTCAAATATTCCCGAAAAAATCATATTAAATTGGCATGGCATTCTAAGGACTTTTATTTTTGGGATATTTTTATATTGCACGGATAAGTCAGGAACAGACAGAAAAATACTATTTTACTTTATTTCTACTAATTAACAGGAAGTATAGAGAGGGTACAGAAGTTTGTGCTTCTAGTTTCATCCATCTCATGCTCATCAAAAAGAATCCACTAACAAGGTTGATCAAGTCTTGTTAACAAACTCATTCCGACAATCATGAAACCGGAGAAATTTCGAATAACACTAAGTTACCTCAACGGGGATATGCACATCCCCTATAATAAGTATATCATATCTCTTTTTGACAGTAGGAAGAGGAAATTCAAAACCTCCAATTATAATCGATGGAATTTTTCCAATGGAGTTGATACTATGAACTTGAGGTTATTTCCTCTAAAAGTGTACCGTATGCTCATTACCATTAACATGAAAAGTGACATTGCCTTTGTTGCAATCAATAACAGCCCCTGCAGTATTAAGAAAAGGTCTTCCAAGAATAATAGACATACTATCATCCTCGGGAATATCAAGTATAACAAAGTCCGTTAAAATAGTAACGTTTGCAACCACAATAGGCACATCCTCACAAATACCGACAGGTATAGCAGTTGATTTATCAGCCATTTGCAAAGATATTTCAGTAGGTGTCAGCTTATTCAAGTCAAGTCTACGATATAAAGAGAGAGGCATAACACTAACACCGGCTCCAAGATCATATAAAGCAGTTTTAATATAATTTCTTTTGATGGAGCAAGGTATAGTAGGTACTCCGGGGTCTCCAAGTTTCTTTGGTATTCCACCCTTAAAAGTATAATTAGCAAGCATGGTGGAAATCTCAGCTACCGGTATCTTTATTTTATTAGTAATGATATCCTTCATATATTTAGCATAAGGATTTGTTTTGAGCACATTAGTTAATCGCATACGCAAAAAGATCGGCCTAATCATTTCAGCAAAGCGCTCAAAATCCTCATCATCCTTTTTCTTGGATGGTTTTGGAGGAAAAGGCATGGGTTTCTGAACCCAAGGTTCCCTCTCTTTACCATGTTTCCTAGCAACAAAGTCTCTTTTATCATAACGTTGATTCTTTGGTTGTGGGTTATCAAGATCAACAGCAGGTTCAATTTCTACATCATTGTCATTACTAGGTTGAGCATCATCATGAACATCATCATTAATATTTTCACTAGGTTGTTGTTCATTACCAGATTGTGTTTCAGCATCAGACATAGATATATCATTTGGATTATCAGGTGGTTCAGCAATAGGTTCACTAGAAGTTTGCACAGTTCTATCATTTTTTTCTTCTTCTTTTTAGAACTAGGAACATCAATATTATTTCTTTGAGAATCTTGCTCGATTCTCTTAGGGTGGCCTTCAGGATACAAAGGTTCCTGAGTCATTCTACCAGTTCTAGTAGCCACTCTAACAGCATAATCATTTTTCTTACTATTCATTTCATCAAGCACTTATTTTTGAGCCTTAAGTACTTGTTCTATTTGAGTGGTAACCATAGAAGCATGTTTGCTAAAAAGTTTAAGTTCACCTTTAATATTAGCCATATAATCACCCAAGCGTCTAATCATATAAGCATTTTCTTTTAATTGTCTACCAAAATAAGCATTGAAGTCGTCTTGCTTAAACATAAAGTTATCAAACTCATCCAAGCACTGACTAGCAATTTTAGTAGGAGGGACTTCAGCTTTATCATATCTATAGAGAGAATTTACCTTTACTACCTGTGTCGGGATATCGGGATCAGGAGGTTCTTCAGTAAATAAAGAATTGAGATCATATGTTTCTTCAACAGGCGGTATATTAAGACCATGTATTTCTTCAATAGGAGGTAAATTCTTAACATCTTTAGCTTTAATACCTTTTTCTTTCATAGATTTCTTTGCCTCTTGCATATCTTCGGGACTAAGGAATAGAACACCTCTCTTCTTCGGAGTTGGTTTAGGAATAGACTCAGTAATTGGAGCAGGAGCTGGCTCAGGAGGTGCCCAATTATTTTGATTTGTCAACATATTATTCAATAGAATTTCAGCTTCATCCGGTGTTCTTTCGCTGAAAAGAGAACCAGCACAACTATCCAGGTAATCTCTGGAAGCATCGATTAGTCCATTATAAAAGATATCAAGTATTTCAGGTTTCTTAAGAGGATGATCAGGCAAAGCATTAAGTAACTTGAGAAGCCTCCCCCAAGCTTGTGGGAGACTCTCTTCTTTAATTTGCACAAAGTTGTATGTTTCCCTCAAAGCGGCTTGTTTCTTATGAGCAGGCAAATATTTAGCAGAGAAGTAATAAATCATATCCTGGGGACTATGCACACAACCAGGATCAAGAGAATTAAACCATATCTTAGCATCACCCTTTAATGAGAACAGAAATATTTTGAGTATATAAAAGTAACGCGATCTCTCATCATTAGTGAACAGGGCAACTATATCATTTAACTTAGTAAGATGCGCCACAACAGTTTCAGATTCATAGCCATAAAACGGATCAGATTCAACCAAAGTAATTATATCAGGATCAACAGAGAATTCATAATCCTTATCAGGAACACAAATAGGTGAAGTAGCAAAAGCAGGGTCGGGTTTCATTTTATCTCTAAGTGATTCTTTGTTCCATTTAACTAATAACCTCTTAAGCTCATATCTATCTCTGCAAGCTAAAATAGCGGCAGAAGATTCCATATCAAAAAGATAACCCTCAGGAATAACAGGCATATTTTCATCATCACTATCATCATCGTACTCAGATTCAATAATGTCTTTTTCTCTAGCCCTAGCAATTTGTTCATCAATAAATTCACCAAGGGGCACAGTAGTATCAGGCATAGAAGCAGTTCTATCATAAGTATCATGCATAGCAGAAGTGGCATCATCAATAACATGCGACATATCAGAACGAATAACTGAAGCAGGTGTAGGTGTCGCAAACTTACTCATAACAGAAGGTGAATCAAGTGCAGAGCTAGATGGCAGTTCCTTACCTCCCCTCGTAGTTGGGGGATAGATCTTGGTTTTTGGATCTCTCAAGTTCTTCATAGTATCTAGCAGATATAAATCCCAAGCGACTCAAAGAATAGAGCTATGCTCCCCGGCAACGGGGCCAGAAATTTGTCTTGATAACCCACAAGTACAGGGGATCGCAACAGCTTTCGAGGGTAGAGTATTCAACCAAAATTTATTGATTCGATACAAGGGGAGCCAAAGAATATTCTCAAGTATTAGCAGCTGAGTTGTCAATTCAACCACACCTGGAAACTTAGTATCTGCAGCAAAGTGTTTAGTAGCAAAGTAATATGATAGTGGTGGTAGCGGCAACAAAAGTAAAGACAACAAAAGTAATGTTTTTGGTATTTTGTAGTGATTGTAACAGTAGCAGCGGGAAAGTAAATAAGCGAGAACCAGTATATGGAAAACTCCTAGGCACCGGATCAGTGATGGATAATTATGCCAGATGTGGTTCATCATGTAACAGTCATAACATAGGGTGACACAGAACTAGCTCCAATTCATCAATGTAATGTAGGCATGTATTCCGTATATAGTCATACGTGCTTATGGAAAAGAACTTGCATGACATCTTTTGTCCTACCCTCTTGTGGTAGTGAGGTCCTATTGGAAACTAAGGGATATTAAGGCCTCCTTTTAATAGAGAACCAGAACAAAACATTAGCACATAGTGAATACATGAACTCCTCAAAATATGGTCATCACCGGGAGTGGTCCCGATTATTGTCACTTCGGGGTTGCCGGATCATAACACATAGTAGGTGACTATAGACTTGCAAGATAGGATCAAGAACTCACATATATTCATGAAAACATAGTAGGTTCAGATCTGAAATCATGGCACTCGGGCCCTAGTGACAAGCATTAAGCATAGCAAAGTCATAGCAACATCAATCTCAGAACATAGTGGATACTAGGGATCAAACCCTAACAAAACTAACTCGATTACATGATAAATCTCATCCAACCCATCACCGTTCAGCAAGCCTACGATGGAATTACTCACGCACGGTGGTGAGCATCATGAAATTGGTGATGGAGGATGGTTGATGATGACGTCGACGAATCCCCCTCGCCGGAGCCCCGAACGGACTCCAGATCAGCCCTCCTGAGAGGTTTTAGGGCTTGGCGGCGGCTCCGTATCGTAAAACGCAATGATTTCTTCTCCTTTATTTTTCTCCCCGAAAGCAAATATATAGAGTTGGAGTTGGCGTCGGAGGGCATCCAGGGGGCCCACGAGGTAGGGGGCGCGCCCTAGGGGGGGTGCCCCCCACCCTCATGGACAGGGTGTGGGCCCCCTGGTCTTCATCTTTGGCGAGGATTTTTTATTATTTTTTCTAAGATGTTCCGTGGAGTTTCAGGTCATTCCGAGAATATTTGTTTTCTGCACATAAAACAACACCATGGCAATTCTGCTGAAAACAGCGTCAGTCTGGGTTAGTTCCATTCAAATCATACAAGTTAGAGTCCAAAACAAGGGCAAAAGTGTTTGGAAAAGTAGATACGACGGAGACGTATCAATACTCCAATGTCACCTCAAGTATCCGTGGGTATGATTATACGATATGCATCACACAATCTCAGATTCATCTATTCAACCAACACATAGAACCTCAAAGAGTGCCCCAAAGTTTCTACCGGAGAATCATTACGAAAACATGTGACAACCCCTATGCATAGGTTCATGGGCGGAACCTGCAAGTTGATAACCAAAACATACATCAAGTGAATCACGTGGTATCCCATTGTCACCACTGATACGCACGGCAAGACATACATCAAGTGTTCTCAAATCTTTAAAGACTCAACCCGATAAGATAACTTCAAAGGGAAAACTCAATCCATTACAAGAGAGTAGAGGGGGGAGAAAACATCATAAGATCCAACTATAATATCAAATCTCGCGATACATCAAGATCGTATCACCTCAAGAACACGAGAAAGAGAGAGAGAGATCAAACACATAGCTACTGGTACATACCCTCAGCCCCGAGGGAGAACTAATCCCTCCTCGTCATGGAGAGCACCGGAATGATGAAGATGGCCACCGGAGAGGGATTGCCCCCTCCGGCAGGGTGCCGGAACGGGTCTAGATTGGTTTTTGGTGGCTACAGAGGCTTCTGGCGGCGGAACTCCTGATCTATTGTGCTCCCCGATCGTTTTAGGGTATATGGAGATATATAGGCGAAAGAAGTACGTCAGGGGAGCCACAAGGGGCCCACGAGGGTGGAGGGCGCGCCCAGGGGGGTGGGCGCAGCCCCTGGCTCGTGGCTTCCTCATTGCTTCCCTTACGTGGACCCCAAGTCTCCCAGGTTGCTTTCCTTCCAGAAATAAGTTCCGTGAAGTTTCAGGTCAATTGGACTCTATTTGATTTTCCTTTTCTGCGATACTCTAAAACAAGGGAAAACAGAAACTGGCACTGGGCTCTGGGTTAATAGGTTAGTCCCAAAAATTATATAAAATAGCATATAAATGCATATAAAACATCCAAGGTTGATAATATAATAGCATGGAACAATCAAAAATTATAGATACGTTGGAGACGTATCAGGAGGCAGCGGCTGGAGGTGGCTGGCAGCACGATTTCGAGGAGGATGCGGCGGCTGGAGGTCAGGGGAGGCTAGGGGTAGGTTAGGGATGCCCAAAATGGCAGGGGGTTGTTTAAATAGAGTAGGGGTCTAGGGTTAGGGGGGTTTTCGGACCGTACGATCGCAATCATGCGGCTCCGGACAGAAGAGGAACTAGGTGGGCTGCAGGTGGGCTGTGAAGAGAGGCCTTGGCTGAGAAGAGAGAGACGGAATGCGACCCGGCAAGGTTTTCGGAGACCGAAAACGTCCGACGTTTTGACCGGCTATAATGCCGCTATAGTTATCCGTTTGGGCATCAAACGAACTCCGAATGCGATGAAACTTGGCGGGCGGCCTAATGACAATATAAAAACATCGTATGCCAACTTTCAACCCATTCCGAGAACATTTGGTCTTGTTGCTCCAGCCGCCCAAACCAGCGCCGGTTGTGTCGCGTGCTCCTGCTTCCCGTGGCCGGCTGTGATGCCGCAGAGGCCTCACCGCCCCCTATGTGACGCCCCCGATTTAATCGTACACTAATCATACACGCAAACGTGTACGATCAAGATCAGGGACTCACGGGAAGATATCACAACACAACTCTACAAATAAAAAAATCATACAAGCATCATATTACAAGCCAGGGGCCTCGAGGGCTCGAATACAAGAGCTCGATCATAGACGAGTCAGCGGAAGCAACAATATCTGAGTACAGACATAAGTTAAACAAGTTTGCCTTAAGAAGGCTAGCACAAACTGGGATACAGATCGAAAGAGGCGCAGGCCTCCTGCCTGGGATCCTCCTAACTACTCCTGGTCGTCGTCAGCGGGCAGCACGTAGTAGTAGGCACCTCCGGTGTAGTAGGAGTCGTCGTCGAAGGTGGCGTCTGGCTCCTGGGCTCCAACATCTGGTTGCGACAACCAGGTAGAAGGGATAGGGGGGAAAGAGGGAGAAAGCAACCGTGAGTACTCATCCAAAGTACTCGCAAGCAAGGAGCTACACTACATATGTATACATTGGTATCAACTAGAATAAGGCTGTTATATGTGGACTGAACTGCAGGAGAGCCAGAATAAGAGGGGGATAACTATCTTTCGAAGACTACGCTTCTGGCAGCCTCCGTCTTTGCAGCATGTAGAAGAGAGTAGACTTGAAGTCTCCAAAGTAGCACGCATAGCATAATCCTAACCGATGATCCTCCCCTCGTCGCCTGTGAGAGAGCGAAACCGGTTGTATCTGGCACTTGGAAGGGTTGTGTTTTATTAGTTATCCGGTTCTAGTTGTCATAAGGTCAAGGTACAACTCCAAGTCGTCCTGTTACCGAAGATCACGGCTATTCGAATAGATTAACTTCCCTGCAGGGGTGCACCACATACCCAACACGCTCGATCCCATTTGGCCGGACACACTTTCCTGGGTCATGCCCGGCCTCGGAAGATCAACACGTCGCAGCCCCACCTAGCCCAACAGAGAGGTCAGCACGCCGGTCTAAACCTAAGCGCACAGGGGTCTGGGCCCATCGCCCTTAGCACACCTGCACGTTGCGTGGGCGGCCGGAAGCAGACCTAGCCTAGTGGCGTTCCAGTCCAATCCAGCGCGCGCCGCTCCGTCGCTGACGTCACAAAGGCTTCGGCTGATACCACGACGCCGGGATACCCATAACTACTCCCGCGTAGATGGTTAGTGCGTATAGACCAAATGGCCAAACTCAGATCAAATACCCAGATCTCGTTAAGCGCGTTAAGTATCCGCGAACGCCGACCAGGGCCAGGCCCACCTCTCTCCTAGGTGGTCGGAACCTGCCCTGTCGCTCCGCCTCAAAGATCCACTCGCGGGTGCTCCTCAAGCCGACCCGTCTTTAATCACCACATGTAGCATGTATAAAGTAAATAGTATATACCCGTGATCACCTCCTGAGTGATCACGGCCCGATAGTATAGCACAGCAGACGGACAAGAATGTAGGGCCACTGATGGAACACTAGCATTCTATACTAAGCAGTAGGATAGCATGTAATGGTAGCAACAGTAGTAACAAGGACAGGCTATGCATCAGGATAGGAATAACGGAAACAGTAACATGCTACACTACTCTAATGCAAGCAGTATAGAGGAGAGTAGGCGATATCTGGTGATCAAGGGGGGGCTGCCTGGTTGCTCTGGCAAGAGAGAGGGATCGTCACGTAGTCGTACTGGGTAGCAGCGGCGTCGGTCTCGGTGTCTATCGAGAGAAGAGGGGGGAAGAAACAATAAATATATAAGCAAGCATATGCATAGTGATGCATGACATGACAAGTAACGACGTTAGAGGTGCCCTAACGCGGTATTAGGTGATACCGGTGAAGGGGGATAACATCCGGGAAAGTATCCCCGGTGTTTCGCGTTTTCGACAGATGAAACAGAGGGGGAAAGTTGCGTGTTCGCTATGCTAGGGATGCGTGGCGGATAAACGGGCTGCGTATTCAAATTCGTCTCGTCGTTCTGAGCAACTTTCATGTACAAAGTTTTTCCATCCGAGCTACGGTTTATTTTATATTAATTTTAAAAGATTTAAATCATTTTTAGGATTTATTTATTTAATTTAATCAACATTATCCAGAATAGTGTCTGCTGACGTCATCATGACGTCAGCATGACGTCAGTAGTTGACTTGGTCAACCTGACAGGTGGGTCCCGTTCGTCATACTCTGTTTTAATTAACTAACAGTTAATTAGGTTAATTAGTGATTAGGTTAATCTAATTATAATTAATTAACTTAATTAATTCCTTAATTAATTAATAATTAATTATTTTTATTATTATTATATTTTTTAATTCTTTTCTTCTTTTTAATTAAAACGTTCTGGGGCGGTGGCCCCCTTGTCATAGGCCCAGGGGGCCTATCGGGCGCGGTTAACGGGCGTGTGCCCGTGCGAGGGCACGGGGCAACATGGGGTGTCGGCGAGGCCGTAGCCCGGCACGGTGGTGCAAGGCCGTGGCCTCGGAGAGGCCAGCAGGGGGCACGGGCGCGGCGCGGCCTAGGGCCAGGCGCGGCCGGACGGGGCGGTTGACGGCGGCGACCGGGGCGGCTTGAACGGCGTCGAGGAGGGGTACAGGCGCGGCTGGGGGCGGCAAGGGCCATGGTGGCCGTGAGCGGGAGCTCATGCGGCGGCAGAGAAGATGCAGCAGGGCCGCGGGCGAGCGCGGCGCGTGTGCACGGGGAGGAGGAGGACCGGGGCGCGAGGCGCTGGGGGGGCGCCTGACGCGGCCAGCGGGCGCGGGGGCCATGGTGAGCGTGGGTGCTGGGCGCACGAGCTCGCGCGGTGGCGCGTCGAGCAGGGAGGGAAGGAGAAGGGGGGGCTCACGGCGCGGAGCAGGGTCTGGGGCAGTGGGGGTCGAGGAGGAGTCGGGGATGACGGGCGGCGACGGAGTCGTGGCGCGCGGTGGTTCCGGCGAGCGGCGACAGCGGCCTGGGACGGCACCAGCGACGGGGTCGGGGAGGCGACGAGCAACGACGTCGGCGGGCAACGGCAAGCGGCGTCGGGCAGCACCGGGTGGCGGGGCGCGGCCGTCGGGGCGGCGTCAGGGGCAGCGGCCTCGGGCGCTGGGGGGGTTCGATCCCGCCCCCAGATCGGATCGGGAGAGGGGGAGAGGAGTGGGGATCGAGAGGAGTGGGGGTGGTGGCCCGTTAGGGTTTCCCCCTGGTGGGGGTTATGGAGGGGAGGTAGCGGGCCGGCCTGCTGGGCCAGTCGGCTGGGCCTTTGCCCAGTTGAGCTGGCTAGCTGGGCCACAGATGGCCCAGTGGGGGGAGGGTCTGCCTCTTTTTTTTTGTTAGATTTGTCTTTTCCCTTTTTTTCCCTTTTCATATTTTTTCTTTTTTTTTGTTTTATTTTAGTTACACATAAATTTTAATTTTAGACAAATATATCTACAGCCCCTAAAATAATGTTTCAGAACAATCCACTACAATAAAAAGTTTTACCCTGATAAAAATAGACTCGTATTTTAAAAAATACCAAAGTCGTTTAAATAGTTGTCTAGCTACTGTTTAAATCATTTTAGTGCTTTAAATCTTTTTACTAAAATGTGGTTCCTCCACCATTTGGACTTAGGATTTATTTGTCCCATTTTGAACATTTTAGTTTTAACGTTTGAAGAATTTACCGTTTGACTTGATTTTGAATTTGAATTTGAATCGGTTTCGAATTAACACGAGATTAGCAATGGTAACCATCATGACGTGGCATCATTAACAGAGGTTTACGGTAGTTCAAATATCCGGGCGTCACAATTCTCCTCCACTATAAGAAATCTCGTCCCGAGATTTAAGAGGTAGTGAAAGGGGGAAGGTTTGGTAACGAATCTAGCGGGTCTTCTCATCCTGGCGTGCTCTTCTCGAAGAGGCCGGTCCAATACATTGATGTCTTCATTTCTCGGCTTCGGTCATCATGATGAAATCGACGTCCTTTCTTCAGGAACTCCATCGTATTTATGAAAGAATAAAAGGGCGGGCATTCTGGGAGAACGAACCTCGTCAAGGTTGACTATCGGGTCGACAACATTGAGGAAGGTGGCGGAAAGTAACTCTCGAATCGAAACTTAAGAAAATACCGAGAGCAAAGTAAGGAGGTATCATGGGAAGTTTCGAGCGGGCAGGCAATCGTTCGATGCTTGAAACGAAGTGTTGAAGGGGTTTAGAGCAATGTGAAAAGTATTGTGTCTGATACCAGAATAGATCACTTGGCAGGTGGCCCATGAATTACATAAGAAGTCAAGCGCGAGGAATAACTTTGACAACAGGGTATACAGGAGAGTCAGGTTTCGATCCTGTGTAACTGTGGGTTATGGGCCCACCATATGGTTAAAAGTATGAAGGGCGAGGACATCTTGCACGATCATGTGAGCAAGGCATGTCAGAGGATAGTCCGTCGGTTAAGTCGGTAACAACATCGGTACCAAGGGCGAGGGACGAAGAGAACCATTCTCCTGCTCGTTGAAACGAGGCGGACCAATAGGCAAAGTTCTCGTCCATCGGTGGTTACCGAATGTCATCAACAATCGCAATAGGGTCTTGTGGACAGAGTGGTACAACGAGGTGTTTACATAAGCAGGGAAATATTACTGCTTATATATTATAGATCACAAGGAGGTTTAAACAAACCAATGGAAGGAAAATGTGATCATCAAATCAAACAGAACAGTGGAAAGGATAATGTGTTTGACACATATACCAGGGGTATACCCTTCCCGAGGACAAGCAGAGCATGATATCCATGACAGGATATAATGTAGAAAACCTTTTAGGTAGGGGAGAGAAATTTCATGACATTATCCATACAACGATGTTTGGATAATTTGATTAAGAAAATTTAGCTCTGTGCTTCAAGTGTTCTTATCGATGATAGGAGTACCACATACATGCTTCGAGATAGCACTGACATGGTCTTCAAACAAAGGTCGGGCTTTGGATATACAAAGGATTCATCAGGGACAATTTATAAAGAAAGTCATTCCATTTCCTCATGGAAGAATGGTTAACCTTGCTAAAAAGGAAACTAAAACATTAGGTCCTCCGGTCAGGTGGGCTAGGCATGACATCACCTTACCGGGTCATATAAGGACCAATGATATGTCTCTTGAAAAATGTTCCAACCATCATATCTGACCAAGATTCAGATCTGATTAGTGTCAGGATACCTCCGACTTAGTAAGCCTGAGAAGAAAAGGTGCAACACAATTGACGAGATGACAATGTAAGATTCTCGGGAAATGAACTATGAAGTGATTTCTGTTAACAAGAGTTCATCATTAATCCAAGGAGAGGACAAAGAGGTGTCTGGTGAACTCAACGGCAATTCATCGAGATTTCCAAAAGATGGATTTCCACAATTAAGTGAACAAGGAGATAACATTTGTCAGATCAAATGATATAAGGAAGTATGCTCACGGAAATCATACACAATTAAACATTGGTTGAAAGGTGCGCCCAAAATATGGATTGGGTTGCACGACCAATGTCAGAATGGTGATTCAATAATCAATAGTCTAAGAACGAACGGCCGACCATTAACTTCAAAGCAATAGGGTTGCTAGAAGTGCAGAATCCAAACAACACCGTTCACTTGTTGGTACCCTGGTTGGAATCAACACGAGGACCAATAAAGAATGGTGATGGTGAGAAGTATCACGATACCAAGAATTCTTAAGAGGTGGTGAAATTCTCACAACATTCTTGACATAAAGGATGGCAATACTCCAAGGTAAAGGAGAACAAATGCTGGATAGCAAGGATCTCAAGGTATAACACAAAACACGAACAAGTTTGTGTTGAACGGAAGGCAATCGAGTGGTCGATGATAACACAAATCATCGAGGGCAAGGATGGTATTTCTCATCATGAATTCAATTGATATCCTTGAGGAGCTCGAAATGTTTATGATGATCATGACAATTTCTGTCGAGAGGTTTCATGGAGATGTAATCGGTCGGCGATGACATCAAGTCAAACGAATGATGAAGCGAAGGTTATTGGAACCATGGGTACGTCACAAACTTGAAATCAAGTTTGTTGTTTGAGGTGAAACGATAAGACAAGGAAGATCGACGTAAGCTTAGCCCATCTTCGAAATTGTGCTCCGGAAAGGACCAGGTAGCACAGTTAAAATTTGGCACGATAATGATATAGTCGAGTAGGCTCGGAATGACGTGATTGAGTTCAAACTCGTACTTAAAGAAGATTACTAAGAGTTGTTGAACCGTAGTGTGGACTCGGTTCAGTTATCGGTGTCTTTGAGTGTTTAATAACTTAGAGCCCATGAAAAATTGGAATCAATGAGAATGTAGCACTTGATGAAGAACTCATAAGAAGTTATGCAGTTCCGTGATAATCTTGAGATACCAGGGGGTAATACTCGACGGCAAATCAAAGTAGAGGTTGGACTGGGGTATTTCTCTGCAGAAGACAAGTGCTTAAACTTGCACGAGAAACGGTACCTA
Organism: Triticum urartu; assembly: GCF_003073215.2. Taxonomy (NCBI): domain Eukaryota; kingdom Viridiplantae; phylum Streptophyta; class Magnoliopsida; order Poales; family Poaceae; genus Triticum; species Triticum urartu. The sequence continues at coordinate 200,061,894 of NC_053028.1, read as the reverse complement.
AAAGAGAACATGGTCGAAACCACGATTGCAAAAGGCCAGATCCCAGATATAATATGAACTTATACCAAGGGAGTAATTAATTTAAGAGAAGCTTTAATGATAAGATCTACAACGTGTCCATGGGCATGAACACAAAGTTCAAGGTCGACTCCCACTTCTTCAATGCATAACCTTACATTTACCTCCCCTTTTCGAAGTTGTAGTGTTGAAAAGTTATCTGACGAAGCGTCAGCAGGGTATAACCCGCATAAATTTCAAGGTCACACAAATTAAGGAAGGCATAGGTTCAACCTGTCAGGGTATCATGGAAACATATACCACAAGCTTTGAGAGTAAATATTACCAGCTCGAAAGCAGAGCATGGTTGGCAAAAGGAGAGGATACAAATTACCAAAGGCATTATGTATCGGAGAAAGAACTCACAAGGTGATTAATTATGAAGGACATTGTCGGATAATAATCCAACAGTGGATATGGTGATCCACAATGGAGCTGATGTGAGTATCGATACCCAATCAGAGGAAGAAAGAATGCAAATGCATCTTTTTACATAACATCTGAATAATTCAACGTTTAAATAACAAAGGAATTATGATTTTCAAATCAAGGGATCAGTAGCAAACGCTCTGATCAAGGACGGACAAGTTGAATAGACTTAGGGGTACAATCGATGGCAATCTGATTGGTTGAGAACCAGCTCATGTTCAAACTGACACTCAGCCGGAAGGATGAATTCTAGGATTCGATTGAGGGATGCGAGCATCCTCAACATATTGAATCAAGGGACGCAAAATGATAGTGACAAAAGAAGCCAATAAGATTACTAGACTTATGGTATTAATCAGAATGCAAGCAAGCAAGAATTTCAAGAGCAACAGGCTACTCAGGGTTTTCGGAAGGTCGAATGGCACTTCGAAGACTTTTGTGAAACAACTGAACAACTGGGGATGAGCGGATACTCGATTAGTGCGAGGAATTATCCGTAGGGGGGTATTCATTAGGCAAGAACTGCAAGGCAGTAGGCACAAAATATTCTCGGGGTACCTTGTAATAACAAGATCGACTGGGAATAAAAGTAAGCACGACAGGTGTAAGTATTTTTCCATAGGGATATTTCGGTGGAAGGGAATTGCAAAAGCAACGGGCACAAGGTCTCGAGAGAATATCGGAGAGTATCCTCGAAATCTTCCGGTGCAGCCAGCGATCATCTGGACTGAAGGGGCTCTCCAGGAGAAAGTATTTTCGAGAACCTAAAGTTAGATTTTAGTAAAAATCGTTTAACCCGAATAGAAGAGAGTTCAGAATCCCGGAGTAAAGATCGAGGAGTAAAAGATCCTAATACCACCCAATGGCGACGTGGGCCCATGGGCCGCACAGCCATGTTAGTAAAAGTTTTGCAATGTCTAGACTCGACTTCGGCCGAGGAGTATGGAAGGGGGATTCCTACAGGCAGTCGGCTCTGATACCAACTTGTGACGCCCCCGATTTAATCGTACAGTAATCATACACGCAAACGTGTACGATCAAGATCAGGGACTCACGGGAAGATATCACAACACAACTCTACAAATAAAAAAATCATACAAGCATCATATTACAAGCCAGGGGCCTCGAGGGCTCGAATACAAGAGCTCGATCATAGACGAGTCAGCGGAAGCAACAATATCTGAGTACAGACATAAGTTAAACAAGTTTGCCTTAAGAAGGCTAGCACAAACTGGGATACAGATCGAAAGAGGCGCAGGCCTCCTGCCTGGGATCCTCCTAACTACTCATGGTCGTCGTCAGCGGGCAACACGTAGTAGTAGGCACCTCCGGTGTAGTAGGAGTCGTCGTCGAAGGTGGCGTCTGGCTCCTGGGCTCCAACATCTGGTTGCGACAACCAGGTAGAAGGGATAGGGGGAAAAGAGGGAGAAAGCAACCGTGAGTACTCATCCAAAGTACTCGCAAGCAAGAAGCTACACTACATATGCATGGGTATCAAATGGAATAAGGGTATCATATGTGGACTGAACTGCAGAATGCCAGAATAAGAGGGGGATAACTAATCCTGTCGAAGACTACGCTTCTGGCAGCCTCCGTCTTGCAGCATGTAGAAGAGAGTAGACTGAAGTCCTCCAAGTAGCATCGCATAGCATAATCCTAACCGATGATCCTCCCCTCGTCGCCCTGTGAGAGAGCGACCACCGGTTGTATCTGGCACTTGGAAGGGTGTGTTTTATTAAGTATCCGGTTCTAGTTGTCATAAGGTCAAGGTACAACTCCAAGTCGTCCTGTTACCGAAGATCACGGCTATTCGAATAGATTAACTTCCCTGCAGGGGTGCACCACATAACCCAACACGCTCGATCCCATTTGGCCGGACACACTTTCCTGGGTCATGCCCGGCCTCGGAAGATTAACACGTCGCAGCCCCACCTAGACCAACAGAGAGGTCAGCACGCCGGTCTAAACCTAAGCGCCCAGGGGTCTGGGCCCATCGCCCTTAGCACACCTGCACGTTGCGTGGGCGGCCAGAAGCAGACCTAGCCTAGTGGCGTTCCAGTCCAATCCAGCGCGCGCCGCTCCGTTGCTGACGTCACGAAGGCTTCGGCTGATACCACGACGTCGAGTGCCCATAACTGTCCCCGCATAGATGGTTAGTGCGTATAGGCCAGTAGCCAGGCTCAGATCAAATACCAAGATCTCGTTAAGCGCGTTATTTTGAAATAACCGCGAACGCCGTCCAGGGCCAGGCCCACCTCTCTCCTAGGTGGTCTCAACCTGCCCTGTCGCTTCGCCACAAAGATCCACACAGAGGGCCGTTGGGACAAAGGTCCTTTCAGCCCCCAATCCGTGAATCACTCGCGGGTGCTACACAAGCCGACCCGTCTTTAGTCACCACATGTATCCTGTAGAAAGTATATAGTATATACCCGTGATCACCTCCCGAGTGATCACGGCCCAGTAGTATAGCATGGCAGACGGACAAGAGTGTAGGGCCACTGATGGAACACTAGCATTCTATACTAAGCAGTAGGATAGCAGGTAATGGTAGCAACAGTAGTAACAAGGACAGGCTATGCATCAGGATAGGAATAACGGAAAGCAGTAACATGCTACACTACTCTAATGCAAGCAGTATAGAGGAGAGTAGGCGATATCTGTGATCAAGGGGGGGGCTTGCCTGGTTGCTCTGGCAAGAGAGAGGGGTAGTCAACACCGTAGTCGTACTGGGTAGCAGCGGCGTCGGTCTCAGTGTCTATCGAGAGAAGAGGGGGAAGAAACAATAAATATATAAGCAAGCATATGCATAGTGATGCATGACATGACAAGTAACGACGTTAGAGGTGCCCTAACGCGGTAGTAGGTGATACCGGTGAAGGGGGGAAACATCCGGGAAAGTATCCCCGGTGTCTCGCGTTTTCGGACAGATGAAACAGAGGGGGAAAGTTGCGTGTTCGCTATGCTAGGGATGCGTGGCGGATAAACGGGTTGCGTATTCAAATTCGTCTCGTCGTTCTGAGCAACTTTCATGTACAAAGTTTTTCCATCCGAGCTACGGTTTATTTTATATTAATTTTAAAAGATTCAAATCATTTTTAGGATTTATTTATTTAATTTAATCAACATTATCCAGAATAGTGTCTGCTGACGTCATCATGACGTCAGCATGACGTCAGTAGTTGACTTGGTCAACCTGACAGGTGGGTCCCGTTCGTCATACTCTGTTTTAATTAACTAACAGTTAATTAGGTTAATTAGTGATTAGGTTAATCTAATTATAATTAATTAACTTAATTAATTCCTTAATTAATTAATTAATTATATTATTATTATTATATTTTTTTAATTCTTTTCTTCTTTTTTTAATTAAAACGTTCTGGGGGGTGGGCCCCCTTTGTCATAGGCCCAGGGGGCCTATCGGGCGCGGTTAACGGGCGTGTGCCCGTGCGAGGGCACGGGGCAACATGGGCGTCGGCGAGGCCGTAGCCCGGCACGGTGGTGCAAGGCCGTGGCCTCGGAGAGGCCAGCAGGGGGCACGGGCGCGGCGCGGCCTAGGGCCAGGCGCGCGACGGCGGTTGACGGCGGCGACCGGGGCGGCTTGAACGGCGTCGAGGAGGGGTACAGGCGCGGCTGGGGGCGGCAAGGGCCATGGTGGCCGTGAGCGGGAGCTCATGCGGCGGCAGAGAAGATGCAGCAGGGCCGCGGGCGAGCGCGGCGCGTGTGCACGGGGAGGAGGAGGACCGGGGCGCGAGGCGCTGGGGGGGCGCCTGACGCGGCCAGCGGGCGCGGGGGCCATGGTGAGCGTGGGTGCTGGGGCGCACGAGCTCGCGCGGTGGCGCGTCGAGCAAGGGAGGGAAGGAGAAGGGAGGCTCACGCGCGGAGCAGGGTCTGGGGCAGTGGGGGTCGAGGAGGAGTCGGGGATGACGGGCGGCGACGGAGTCGTGGCGCGCGGTGGTTCCGGCGAGCGGCGACGGCGGCCTGGGACGGCACCAGCGACGGGGTCGGGGAGGCGACGAGCAACGACGTCGGCGGGCAACGGCAAGCGGCGTCGGGCAGCACCGGGTGGCGGGGCGCGGCCGTCGGGGCGGCGTCAGGGGCAGCGGCCTCGGGCGCTGGGGGGGTTCGATCCCGCCCCCAGATCGGATCGGGAGAGGGGGAGAGGAGTGGGGATCGAGAGGAGTGGGGGTGGTGGCCGTTAGGGTTTCCCCCTGGTGGGGGTTATGGAGGGGAGGTAGCGGGCCGGCCTGCTGGGCCAGTCGGCTGGGCCTTTGCCCAGTTGGGCTGGCTAGCTGGGCCACAGATGGCCCAGTGGGGGAGGGTCTGCCTCTTTTTTTTGTTAGATTTGTCTTTTCCCTTTTTTTTACCTTTTCATTTTTTTTTCTTTTTTTTGTTTTATTTTAGTTACAAATAAATTTTAATTTTAGATAAATATATCTACAGCCCCTAAAATAATGTTTCAGAATAATCCACTACAATAAAAAGTTTTACCCTGATAAAAATAGACTAGTATTTTAAAAAATACCAAAGTCGTTTAAATAGTTGTCTAGCTACTGTTTAAATCATTTTAGTGCTTTAAATCTTTTTACTAAAATGTGGTTCCTCCACCATTTGGACTTAGGATTTATTTGTCCCATTTTGAACATTTTAGTTTTAACGTTTAAAGAATTTACTGTTTGACTTGATTTTGAATTTGAATTTGAATCGGTTTCGAATTAACACGAGATTAGCAATGGTAACCATCATGACGTGGCATCATTAACAGAGGTTTACTGTAGCTCAAATATCCGGGCGTCACACCCTACTACTCGCACCGCTGGCCAGGCCCTGCGACGACGGTAGCCTCACACCATAGCCGAACTAGTGAACCCTCACACTCCTCTCCACGTGGGCATCCACTGCCACGTCTTCCCCTTCGTAGGCCTCGCCGTCGTCCACCGCCCTGGTGCTCTCGTCGCGGTGTGGTCAACGTGGTCAAGGAATGACTTCCATCGGAAGAGTACTGTATGTGGAGAGGCTGACAGCTGGGTCCATGGCCGCAGCAAGGAAGTGCCTCCTTATTTCACGGAAAATAATGAGTCCTCCACCTGACAGCAGGGATCCACCGGACGGGCCATCGTATTTCACAAAAAAATGTTTCCCCCTGACTGCCGGGACCCAGCAGCTACATCTTCGCACGCAAGGAACTGCCTGACAGTCGGGACCCACCTGGTCGAAGCGCACGTAGCGATGTCATTCTGGTCGCGAACGTGTACGTACATACTGGTCGATGTAGAGGCGCGCACGTGTGGTAGTTGAGGCGCGCACGTCTGGTAGTAGAGGCGCGCACGTAGCATGTACACGTACGTACAACGGACAGGGTGCAAGAAAGTAAATACGGTCACGTACGTACATATGGACGGGGTCTCGAACGACTACTCGCGCATATGTACGGCCAGGGCTCGTGTACATGGCTGTGGCTAGGTCGGAACGGAGAAACTGCGTCGTTGTCGTGTTCATGGGGAGGCAACGGAATGTGTCGTGTTCATCGGGAGGCAACGGAACGCATGCTGTTCATCGGGAGCCAACCGGCTTGGACGAAATAGGCGATGGAAATGAGGCCTGGCGTACCGCGGAATGGAGGAAACGGCCTTGTGTTCGACCGGCCACGATGGAAACGGGATTCTGTTCATCGGGAGGGGTCTGGCGTACCGCAAAACGGAGGAAACGGACCTCCTACAGTCAAAACGGGGTCCTGTTAATTGTGAGGGGTGTGGCGTACCGCAAAACGGAGGAAACAGACTTGTGTTGGAGCGCGACGGTCGAAACGGGGGTCCTGTTCATCGAGACGGGTGTGGCGTACCGCAAAATAGGACTCCATGGGATACCGTTCATCTCCACCGTCGACTGCCTCCACGGGCTACTGTTCATCCACCGTCGACCTCCTCCAGCCTCCACCTGCGACTATTCATCCACGGGCTCCTGTTCATCCAACCTCCACCGCGCGCTCCTCCACCGGCTACTGTTCAACCAGCGCTCTCCACGGGGTCCTGTTCAACCACCCCTCCACGGGCTACTGTTCATCTAGCCCTCCACCGGCTACTATTCAACCAGCCCTCCACCGGCTACTGTTCAACCAACCCTCCACGGGGTCCTGTTCATCCACCGGCTCGATCGATCGGGGTACTGTTCATCCAGCGACAACTGCCTCTACTACCACGGGGTCCTGTTCATCCAACCCCCACTGGTAACTGTTCATCCAAACCCGCCAACAATGCTCACTGTTCATCAAGGGAAGGATGCAACATGTTCGATCGGCTTCAGTTAGCAGCAGTAGCGAAGGAATCACTCGGCTTCAGTTAACAGCAAGGGATCGATCGATCGCTTGGGTTCAGTAACGCGTAGCCTGCAGTGCAATCGCTCGGGTTCAGTTAGAGCCTAATGCCTCGCTCGGTTTCAGTTAGAGCGCAACTCCTTGCACACGCGCGCATATGTATGAGAGAAACGCGCATCGCTCGGCCCCCGACCACCCACCGTAACCGGGAACTCCCTCGATATTTTCCCCGCCCTCGCTTCTACCACGGTTTTCTTCGTCATGGATGGCCCAAAAAATGTCATGCAGCTGCGTCTCCGGCCCACCCAGGACGAAAAACCCATTTTTGTCATGATTTTTTGTCATAGAAGTAGGAGCCCACCACATCTATGATGATACCGGGTTTTGTCACAATTATCGTCATAGAAGTGTCATAAGTATGACAGAAAAAAATTCGTTCAGCCCAAAATGTCACGGATGTGTCTTTTATTGTAGTGATTATGTTACTATCCAAATTAGAAATCCTTTTGTTTTCTTCTACTAGTTAATGTGTACGTGCAATGCACGTTAATTTAGAAGTATATTAAGTGCATGCGGATATTAAGTAGGATATTATTTGCGTGTTATTATGTGATTAACGTTGTATTTGGAATGAAATTAACTGCACGCTAAACGTGTTGAGCGCTCGACATTGAAGCAGCCTAGGTCGTTGGATTGACATGATTTGATGGCCGAGATTGATTGGATCTGCCCCTTTGGGTCTTTTTATATTGGTATAGATGTGGCCCCGTTGCAACGCACAGGCATTCTTCTAGTGCATGTTAATACTTAGGCAATATATTAATTGCACACGGATATTAGATATGCTATTATTTGTGTGTTAATTCTGTGATTAGTGTAATATTTGGTATGATATTAATTGCACATTAAATACGTTTAACGCTCGCCATTAGAGCAGTCTAGGTCGTCGGATTGACTTAGTTCGATGGCCGAGATCAGTTGGATCTACCCCTTTGGCTCTTTTTATATTGGTATAGATTAAAGATTATTTAAAGTTTCTAAAGTAATTGGAAGGTTTCGTTTCAAATTGTCAAGGAGCAAAGATTTTTTAACAAGATTTTACTATGTGCAGTAAATAGTAAGATGAAGAAAAATGTGATATACTAGCTACAACAGTGCCTAAGGGCCCCAAAAAAAATCTCAAATAGGAATTCTAATATTCCATTCTTTTATCACATTGGAATGTTTTGGATTCTTGAATGGACCAATTCAAGAACAGTTGAATGCCAACAAAATCATCAAAGAGTTGTATTTTTTTATTTTGATTCAACTAGGCACCAATAGCATATTGATGTTGGCTTCAATCTTTATCTTGGAATAAAAAGAATTGATATTGGTGTGATCTAACCTATTATGTGGAATCGGCCCTACACTTGTCCTATCATACCTTCTTCATGTATACAAAATAGTGGACTTAACTAACTCAATTGATAGGAAATAACAAATAAGATCATTTGTTCTAGGATGTCTTCCTACAGAATCGTAGGCCTATTCATTAGCTCCTACTTGTGATGTACTAGTTTTTGGAATGTATGTAGTGGTTATAACTGATTTGATAGAAAAAGGGGAATCTTGTGCATTTTTCGTTGGGGTTTCCCTGGAATAAAATGTCGGTTCTTCCTTTGAGTCCTTATGTGGGATGTCCAATCAATTAGAATTTAGTGGAAATTTCACTGATAAGACCTCCTCAATTGTACCCAATATTTTATTATGAATAATTCCGATAGCCTGAGAAGGAAAAAAGGCATTTAACTTTACAAATATGGTGTAATATGACTCTCTCCTTTTGTTTTCTTAGCCCTAACTATACCTTAATCTTATGAGAAATAGGTGGGATTGACACAGAGAGGACTTAAATTCAAAAGCAAACAAACCCACACTTCGGGAAGGTGAGGCAAACTAACAATTCCTTTGCCATTTATCCTCAATTTATGCATGCCCAGCCCAATCGGGACATCACCCTCCACTTTAAGCGCATCTGTGTATCCACCGAATAATTCTATCTAAGGGCGACATTGGTGGAACTAGTGAACCACACAAGCTGGTAATTTTGAAATTTAACACGCAAATACCTATCAATTTTCTCTCTAAAAAATACCCAGCAAAAGTAAATACATCCAGACATATAAAAAGGCAGTTAATCCGGCAGTCAAGGAGGATATTATTCCAAAAAAGGGTGAATACAACCAACTATTACTAAGCATTTCGTGTTTACAAGAGGTGCACTACTTCAGCCTGAACCTACTAGTTTGAAGGTTTCCTGACATGATACAGAAACAATGCAAGGGTGATCAACTAGCTTTAGTCGTACTTTTCCTTTGGAGTTTCCCTTGTTTTTGAGTGGTATTTCTTTCTCTATCCTTGTTTAAATTTCTATTGCATTCTATCTCACCATATCACATTCTATTCTATGACTCCACTTGGCAAAAAGAAAGAGGATACCAGAGTTCAATAGCTTTACATCACTATCCCGATCATGATTTTTCTACTCGCGGGGGAAACTAAAGGCCCTCCCCCTTTGGAAGTTTGTTATACCCATGGGTATGAGATTCCTTTTCTAGTGGGACAAGAGCAATGTGGCGAGCAAACTTAACATACTTTCCCTCTATAAGATAGAGGTTCCAAGAGAAGAAGCTAAGGGATCAGTACCTTAGTGATTCCAGGCATCAACTATGGAAATTTAAGAGAAACCTTCGTCAATCGATAGACCATTCAAGAAAGAAGAAGAATTTTTTTGGGTTGAACCAACAACCTGATTGTGTTGCTATTATGGTTGCAGATGGACTTGGTGACGATGCCGCATACCAAGAGTGGATCACCCGTAAGGGTTCCTCCTAGGCCTTGCTAGAGCCTGCACGCCCAAGGCGAATTCAGAACCCTAAGGGCATCGGAGGCCTTCTTGGGGGCCAAGGCAAGGGCGACAACAGGGTCGATCGAATCCATCTCCATGTAAACCCTAGTCCTTTGTTGCCGATATAAAGCGAGGGCTAGGATTCTCATTCCGACCTAATCTTAGATAGCAACTCCCGGTAGCAATCACAAACACCATTGTAAACCCCTCACACGAGGTATCTCTCTATCGTGAAATATCAAAGCAAGCAGGATGTCGAGTATTACTCTACGAAGGCTCAAACCTGGGTAAACCTTTCTGTGACCTCTGATCTAAGACTTTCAGCTGTGCTTGGACCCCTACCGAGGGATCTGGCGGTATTTTGCACCATCACTTGGGTATGCCAATATAGTCATATCAGCGCAAATTTCCTTTTTTATTCAAGATATTTAGTTTAATTCTTTGAAAAATTAAAGGACAATTCCCCATAGAGATATGTAGATAAAAGGGATCTTTGGATAATAATGTTGTTCGAACCTAAAGTTTACCTACACACGGATCTAGCATAAAAGCCACAATATTTTATTATGCCACTAAAAGGAAGGGGGATACCGATTTAAGAGTCGTTCACACTTGCAGTTAAAAAAACAGTTACCAATATTTAAGGCAAATACAAAATGATATGCAAAAAAGTTTCATTGAATTTGGATCTATATGAAAAAGGTTACAAGTGTTTGAAAGTGTATGGGATTTTTTGCAAAAATAACAACAATCGGTGGGAACATGTCACGTGGCTCGACTAGGACGACAGATCGACATTCAAATGTTAGCTATTGGATTTGGGATCAACAACTCCTGTTGCGAACCGACTCAGAGTTTAAGCGTATTCTATCAGGGCCATCAATTCTTGATTGAATGGTCCTGGATGTACTAAGTTGTTCCAAATCATTAGAGTTATGTCATTTGCATATTACAAGATGGTATCCCTCTCGGTGTCTTCCGAAGAGTGAGTAGCTAAGTAACAAATGAGGTCCTACCCTAGAGCTCTCTTAATGAAAACCGATAGAGCATCCACAATAAGTTGAACATCAAGGGTGACATGGGGTCTCCCTGCCTAAGTCCCTAGTGAGAGTTAGGACAAGGGACAATTTCATTGTTAACCTTAAACCCAACTTTATCACTAGTTACAATTTTCATAATCTAGTCATTTCACTTTTCACAGAATCCCTTAATTTCAAAGACTTACAAGTGGAAAGGCCATTTGACATTGTCGAAGACTTTCTAGCAAACAATCTTCAAAAGGACTCGTGAGCTTTTTCCGTCTGTGAATATTATTAAGGATCCTGGACTACATGACGGAAAATGCCAAGAAAGATAGAAGAGTAGGCAAGTGACCCGAAAATCAATGTTCAACCAACTTGTTGCGTCATGTTTGTGATTTTTCAGCTTGTTTCATTCTCAATCGAGAGGTTCTTTCCTTCCTTCTTGCTTGCAAACTAGACATAAAGTCAAGTAAAACTCATCTACAATATGTATACTAATGGAACTAAGAAAATATTCTAGTGTCCTTCCTATTTGTGTGAACTCGGTTGTATATTTTAATTTCTGTTATGACATTTTTAAAGGTCTTGAATAGAAATGGACCATAATATTTGTGGAACGTCATGGTGCAATAATAATAATATTTGTGGAGTTCCCTCGGAGTGTTTACCTAGCGAGTGCTCAAATTGCCATGCAATTTCAGATAAAGTTGCCACGGCAACTTCACCATATTTGCTATGATCGAAAGTGAAATGCCATGTAGTGCAAAAAAATGCCTGCGGTTTTTCTGCTATGATCGAAAGTGAAATGCCATGTAGTGCAAAAAAATGCCTGCCGTTTTTCTAAAAAATTGTGACCTGCATGATCTGGATTCAATGGCTATGAGAACGTTTCCTAGGACCTCCTATAGTGGCGGATCCAATGGAGGTTCCGTCCCAGAACTGTCGGATTATTGATGTGACACTCTCACACAGTCCTCTCGGGAGCCTAAAGCATTATTAATGGAGGTTCCATGGGTGCCCAGTGCGCCTTGTACCCCCTCGGAAAGTGCAAATCTTTTTTTTATCTAGTACTCTTAGTCTAATCCTATGTGCATTATTAGTGTAGAATGATAAACTGACATTTTATAATGATTATACCTGACATTTTTGTTGTAAATGAGAAGATTGGCACCTCTTGTGGTCAAGATCTAGGTCCCTCAATTGACCTTCTAACCAGAGGAAGTTCCCGGGCTATCATTAAATCACCCATAAAAAGAGAGTTATTATTAAAAAAAGTCACATACAACCCTAAGGCTGGTTGTAATGAAGAGTATCATATATTGGTATCATGCACATGATACTAGTATATGATACTCCCTCCGTCCTAAAATTATTATCCTAAATTTGTTTAAATACGGATGAAGTACTACCTTCGTAATGCATAATATCATAAGTTAGGTTGTTTTATTAATTGTCATGTATGACATAAAATAGTAGAACATTTAATATGATAAAGTATCATGATATGATATCATCTTTTTTTCCTCATTTAATTATATGCCACTTCATTCAAAAAATTTAATTGACATGTATGATAGCGCTTAGGCTGGTCATAGTGGGGAGTAACTTATACTAGTGTCATGCATATGATACTAGTCTAAATTACTACCTCCATAGTGCAAAGTATCTTAGTAGTAGTGTCATAGATAGTTTCATTTATTGCCTCATAGACTCATTTTACTTCAAAAAACGCTATGCTACATTAACATATTATGTTACTTCAAACACCTCTCTCCTCATTAAATACTTGCCACATTTCGGAGTATGTTAAGTTCCTACCTAAATTACCCCACTATGGCTAGACTTATGATACTTTCGTTACAACCAGCCTGATCTCGCTTCTGCCTCGTATTTCGATGACAAGGCACGGTATTCTTGCTAGCTCCGCGTGAAGGCACGTACCTACCCATGTCACCCGGACGGTCGGTCGGTCGCCACGGTCGTTTTGCGATTGGCCCCTCAGTTCCCCAAACGCTCTCCGCTTCATTCTTCTGATTGATCCCCACATTCCCAACAAGCAAAAGCAACTCGATCTGCAAGACAGCAGCATCTGAGGAAGCAAAGCATCCGATCCAGCCTCCTCCCGGCGCCCCATGGATGAGTAAGTCTTCTGTACCTCCCGCGCTCTCAGATTCACCTCCTCGAATCCGAACCAGATGTTCTTGCATTGGTTGCACCGACCAAGAACTCCATTTTTTGGAAGGGAAGCGCCTGAAGATGCTGTTTTCCTTTTGGTCGTGCTTGCCCCAGATCTGACGAGCGCGGCAACGGCGGCGGGCAGCACCACGGCTACGAGTGGAAGCTGCCGGCGGCGCTGTCGGCGAACACGACGAGCGTGCACGTGACGGCGCTGGACGGGGTGGTCAACGTGAACTCGCTCTTCACGGTGGCCGTCTTCGTGGGCCTCTCCCTCGCGACCCCCGGCGAGCTGCGCAGCCTCGCCGGCGACCCGTCCTGCGACGCCGGGCCCGACGTGGCGCGGTCCCTGCTGGTCCTCGAGGTGGTCGCCTTCTCCTCCTTCCTCTTCTCCAGCCTCGTCGCGCAGGGCCTCAAGCTCGCGATCAACCTCATCAACTCCAAGGACCCCGACGACACGCACGCCCACATCGACGCCCGCCTGCTCCGGCTCGGGATGCTGGCCTCCGCCGTGGGCTCCGTCGTCGGCTGCGTCTTCTTGATGGCGTCCATGGTGATGGTCGTGCAGATCCGGCTGGGCACCCTGGGATGCGCCAGCAACCGGGCGGCTGCCAAGGCCGCCGCGGGGCTCGTCGGGCTCGTCTCCACCGCCCTCGTCGTGTACATCAGCACCGTCTTCTACACTTTCACTCACTGATTGACAGATTGATGCCGCTGATACATCAGGTTCCATGGATCTTGCTTGCGGCTTGCCAGTTGCCACTGTCTCGTTTTTTTTGTTTTTTTTAGCTTTTAGTGGAGTGCCGAGGTGTTTTAGCTGTCTATGTAGTAGTACAATGTATTGTTGCATCGCCGTGCTAATTAGAGCTTTGATCAAACCACGAGAGTTCCCGTTGACTGAATGTTTCAGAGAGCTATGGGGGGCCGATCGTAAAACTTTGAGCAATGAAGTTGATTTTTAAAACTTTATTTTCTGAGAAAATCATTTAAACAACTTTGGGCGATAAAGTTGGCCACTTTTCACAAGAAGTTCCTAAAGCTAACATTTTGGAGAGAGAGAAAGAACAAGATTGCTGACACAAGATTTTGGCTTGCAAGATTCATCCTTAAGATGGCTTCCAACGGAAAAAGATGTTCACCATGAAAATTGTGTGACTCGTCGGGACGAACAATTTTGCCTTTTAGATCATCTCAACTAGAAGTCGTGGGCAACCTTTAGAGCCAAACATTACGCTGCACAAAATTGGGTCTGTGATGTTCCACTTCCGCGCTACTGCCGGGCTTAAGAGTATCTGCAGCCGCCTCCCGGGCTTAAGAGTATATGCAGCCGGAGGTTGCAAATTTGGACAGTGACCGGACGATGCCTTAAATTTTACAATTTACAATCACGTATCCTATTTTCAAAACATCTATTACATGCACGCCCATGAACGTCACTCATCTTGTCCCTCTTGAGCCGGCTAGGCACCGGAAATTGCTCATATTTAACATTTTCACACTTGTATTAGTCCCACATCGCCGACTAATGAGCTAGTCGATTGTATCCTTAACAAAGAAAAAATTGGTGTGGGCTTGTCTTTTTTTGAATCAACGTCCATGCATGAAACCAAAATAAAAATCTAATGTCATTGTAGTAGAGGTATCAACGTATATGATCGAAACAAACTTGACACTCGATGAACAATCATCAGTCAATGACATGCAATCTAGTGTCAAATATATCTCGATTACACATGCTAGAATTGATAGACCTACACAACAACCAAGCTTGCCGCCATCCGCTAGCATAGCATTTTAAGCCGGGCGGCGTCCGCCTCGGCAGGTGATGTGGGACTAAAATTTTGTTGCACTGATGAAAGATGGAGGAGCTTCTGTCGCTGCAGGTGGAACCGCTACGACCTGCAACGGGGTCTGCGGGGGCACCCATACGCCCCCCCCCCCCCCCCCCCCCCCCCCCCCCCCCCCGTTCGCCTCGTATTTGGGCTGGATATGACGTGTGCTAGACCAGGTGTTTGAGGCGCCCGTCTAGGTCAAAAAATCATGACAATGCAGTGACCGGGCAGCCCGATCGGGCGTATGAGGCGGGTTTTGAGAGGTCCGGTTGTAGATGCTCTAACAAACACATTGCAATGGTTTGTGTATATTTTTTTCATGATAATACGTGTCTCACTTGTATCATGAAGATCAAAGTACAAGTTACATAAGTATCGACATGACAAGGCTGAAAAGATTGAAAGTGCGTTAACTCGACTAGAGGGGGGTGAATAGACGATTTTTTTGAATTCTTCGATGAGGAATTTCAGGGTGAGGAAATTCCTGAGCGAAGAACTACTTGCAGCGGAATAAGTACTCAGATGCATACATGACATAACATAAACATGGATATCATGATGAAATGAAAACGGACACAGAGTACAAAAAGCGTAAGCACATGATAAAACAGGATGAAGATAAACTGACTGAAGAAATTGAACTGAGGAGGTTGAGAAAGTCTTCAGTCAAAGCCTTCAAACAGATATGAACAAGCACATAACATAGTAATGAGGAAATGAAGGAGTTGAGAAAATAGAACCAGTAAGCTTGGTGAAGACAATGATTTGATAGAGCAGTTCCAACTGCTGTAACATTTGTACATCTGGTTAGAGCGGCTAGGTATTTAAATCTGAGGACACACAGTCCCGGACACATAGTCATCACCGTATTATCCTTGAACTAAGGTCACACAGACCTCGTCCAATCACTCGTGGTAAGTCTTCAGGTGACTTCCAAAACTTCACAGACTCGGCCACTCGGCGATCCACAATTCCTCTTGGATGCTCTAGACCATGACGCCTAACCATCTGGAGGATGCACAGTTCTCAAAGGTAACAAGCGTCGGTTCCACACAGGAACAATCTCTTCAGTGATGCACACTCACTTTGGTTTGTAGGTGTTTGGTTTGGGGTTTTGGGTTTTTCCTCACTTGATGATTTTCTCTCAAAGTCCTCGGAGGATGGGATGCTCCCAATGACAAGTGTCAGTTTCTCGTGGAGCAGCCAACCAGTTAGTGGTTGTAGGGGGCGGCTATTTATAGCCTAGGGAGCAGCCCGACATGATAAGACATTAATGCCCTTCAATGATATGACCGTTAGGTGGGTAGATATTTTGGGACAGCTGACGCGTAGCACAACAACAGTCGGAAATTTGACTATCAAATTCCTCAGGGTTATCATGTTCCTCACTTGTAGGTAATCCACACTGGCGAATTCCTAACTCCTCAGTCAGAACAAATTCCTCAGAGACCAGAAAAACTTCGTCTTTGTCACTGAAGAAATTGATCGAACTGTATGAGATTTCCAATGGCTTCACTCGAAGGGATTGGTAGGTGTAGGATTTTGAGATGAGCATCAGTTGGAAACTTTTCCTTAGTTTTACCTCGACCCCCATTAACAGTACGGTGTTTCCTATGACTCAAGAAAGAGAAAATGAAACTACGAACACTACAAGAATCAACTACTACGGCAAAGGCATGGAAGGCGGATGGAAAAGGCCTTTGTCGTCTGCCGCAGACGGCAAAAGGCGCTGGCAAAGAAAGGATCGGCAAAGACCTTCTTTGCTGTCTGCTTCCTGACGCGGACAGCAAAGGAGCCTTTGCCATCAGCGGCGAATGGCAAAGAAAGCAGACGGCAATAAACTCGTTGTTAGTCCGTTAGGTGGCTAACGACAGTCTTTGCCGTCCGTGGCTGACGGCAAAGAGCATCAGGCCTTTGCCGTCTGCCACTGTAGGCAAATTGACCAAATGGTCAGCTACCAGAAAACACAGGTGGTTGCCACATGGCTTCTTTGCCGTCTGCGGCGGACGGCAAAGAGCCCGTTGCCGTCGGTGGCAGACGGCAAAGAGTCTGCATTGCCTCTTTTTTCTGTTTTTTCTTATACTCAACCATTTTTACAAAAAATAGATGATACATATATATTTTTCACATGGCAAGTTCATAGCAAACATATGAGATATCCAACACATATAATTTCATCATAAATGTATAGTTCCATCAACCATACATAGAAAGTTCCACATACATCCATCCAACCATACATATTACAATAGTGTCATCAAAGCATACATGCATAGTTCATTGATACAAAAGAAACATAGTTCATCCAAACAAGCACTCCACATATGCAAGCTTCCGTGAAGCGAATGAATTCTGCAAAATGGGAAATAAGAAAGTTAGAAGAAGAAGATTAGAAGAAGAAGATGATGATGGTGAAGAAAATGAAGAAGAAGAAGAATATATGACATTTATGAGCTAATTTAGGTGAAATCGATTGTTTGTGAGCTAACATAGGTGAAATGGATCGTTTATGAGCTAACATAGGTGAAATGGATTGCTTATGAGCTAACTTAGGTAAAATGCATCATTTTAGAGCTAACCTAGGTAAGATGGATCATTTTGGAGTTAACCTAGGTAAGATGGGTCATTTTAGAGATAACTTGGGTAAAATGGATCATTTATGAGCTAAGTAAGGTAAAATGGATCGTTTTAGAGCTAACTTAGGTAAAATAAATCGTTTATGAGCTAACTTAGGTAAAATGGATCATTTTAGAACTAACTTAGGTAAAATGGATCGGTTATGAGCTAACTAAGGTAAAATGAATCATTTTAGAACTAACTTAGGTAAAATGGATCGTTTATGAGCTAACTAAGCTAATTATGCCATTTTTGACATAAGTAAGCTAAGTACATGTCATTATTGAGCAAACCTAGTTAACTAAGCATATTAGAGCTAACTTTGGTCATTTTGGAGGAAACAAAGCTAAGTATAGATCGTTTTAGATCTAACTTAGGTAAAATGGATGGTTTTGGAGGTCAGTAAGCTTATTAAGTCATTTTGGAGGAAATAAAGCTAAGTCTAGGTCTTTATGCATTTGTTAAGCAAAACACTAGAGAAACTTACCGTGATCATGGAGGTGTGGGAGCGGGCTGGCTCGTGCCGGTACCTGGAGAAGGATCGTGCGATGCTTGTCTGGAGTTACGCTGCACCAAAGATCATTTCCAATGTCTCATTAGCATGATGACACTCAAATGTTCAGACTAGCAAGTAGTGTCCATTCAAATTAAACTCACCGTCGTCCCAGGAGCAATCACTGGCATCGGCGGAGCGGTCTGACCGGACTTCTCACACACAGACTGCACATTTAGTTTTGATGACTCAGTCATACTAGTTAGTAATGAGACAAATAGTACATGAATGTTTTTGCTAATCAGCAGAAGAAACTTACCACAAGGAGCTCGTACATTTCCCTTGCCTGCATGTCATTCCGTGCCCTCTCCTCCTCCAACATCTTTGTTGTCCTCTCCTCCAACTCCCGCTGCCTCTCCGCCGCCTCCGACAGAAGTTTCTCCGTTCTATCTCTCTCACTCTGTATAGCAGCCTGCAACACCGCTCCTTGTTAGCATTTGTAATCATTGATGGAAGCACACACAATGTAATGTAGAAAGGTAGTTGAGTACGTATAACTAACCTTGAAGGCGAGTTGGACTGGCCGTTCACGAGGCCTTATCTCAGGAGCGGATCTCGACTGGCGCACCTTGATCTCCGGGAGAGTGCTAGGACAACGGATCGGTCCATCTCCAATGGCTATCGAGCCATGGGACCTCCCGCCACCAGCTATCATCACCAGCTCTGGATCAATGGGACCCTGGCTCGGGTTAAAGTCCTCCCCTTTCCTCGCCTTCCCTTCATCTCTATATTTCACGAGCTTGTCGTGGGAGGAGATGTTGGTGAAGTTGTTTGCATCATCGAGGTCAGACAGAGAGAATGCCTTGACTTTCTTGTAAGAGGCAGTATGGGCCATGGCATAGAGGTCGTACACCTCTGGCACCTTATCCACCTTATTGTAGTGTGCCTGAAAGAGAGAAAGAACGTAAATTAGTAATTAAAGGGCTCAAGCTAGCATGATGAATGAATTGCATGAATCATGAAGCAAACCACATACCCAGTTCTGCCCGTACTGATATAAGTTGGAGCTGCCTTGATGGTGTGGCACACCTTCCATTTGGGCATGTTTGTCCTTGGCCGTGTTGTGGATGGCTAGCCATTCTTTTGAGCACCACTCATTGACCAACACCTCCCATCAATCCATCCGATCCGCACACCATCTCGGAGGCGCCTAAGTTAGCAAATAGAAACTTGAGCGCTACAGCTATGAATTAATAAATGAAGGAAGTAAGTACAAGGCATTAAGAATTACCTTCATGTATTGCTCCTTACTCAGGAACTTCTCGTGGCACGCCGGCTTGGGCTTCTTGATACCACGCAAGGCGTAGTAGTCTCGAACAGCCTGCACCCGAGCCTCGTGCCGTAAGTTCTGTAGTAGGCGCTTGCAGACGTTCTCGATAACATTTGCCGCCTCCTCCTCGTATCCCTCCTCACACCTGTAGAATGTCTGCAATCAAATGAGACAATATTGATTAGTACAATTAATAACTAGCTAGTTGAAGATTTTTAATTGTGTAAAGGAGAAATTACCCAGAACTTTCTGATCACCATGTCTGCCCTCGTGTTGCACAAGACACCGTCGATAATCTCACCCGGCGGGGCCGGGGCAGCCAAGTAGTGCTCCCAGCTCAATCCAAGCTCTGGAAGCCGACCCTCACCAGGCAACGTGACAAACCCTGGGAAGTTTTGCCAGCAAAGCACTCCAAGGATGGAGTTGGGCCGGCGGACCTTCTCATGGTGGTCCCAACCCCTGCAGCATGACAAGGCCAACGCATTAGATATTTGAAGAAACGTGAATGTAGAAGGTACACAAATATTAAATGCACTTACCTCTCCCATCAGGGAAAATCAACCACCTCTGCTCACGGGTCACCGGCACGGACGGGAGCCGTGTACAACCACGCTGGTAGACAGTGCCCCCTCCTCCTCAATATCAGTCGGCTCCCCGCCATCATCAGCATGGCCACTCGCCCCCTCAGGCTGATCCGGCCAGGTACCCCATCCAGACGTGTGCTCGTCCGGGGTCTCGTGGGCCCAACTATCGTGGGCCGAAGGCCCGTGGACCCAAGGCTCGTGGACCGGAGTCCGTGTAACCTCCTCCTCATGTGCTCGGGTGAAACAGCTGGGGGTGGCGGCGAGGAAGGCACCCTAGAAGTCACGTGCTCGGGTGAAATAGCTGGGGGTGGTGGCGAGGAAGGCACCTTAGCAGTCACCCTACCTCCTCTCCCGCGACCACGTGCTCCAGCTCCTCTCTTCTTCCCTCCCTTTCCTCGTCCCCTGCTGGGCACCGCGGTTGATGAAGAAGGGCCCGGTGGTGTCGCCATACTGTCCAGCAACGCCCGTCGGATTTGTGCGGGTGGAATGGAAGACCTCCCACCACGCGCCGACGAAGAAGGGGCCTCGGAGCGCTCCGGACCAGCGCCCACCATCTTTCAACACCTGCCATGACAAAGAGTAAATGAAATTAATACAACATAAAAAATACCGACATGAATAATAATATATGATGTTTTTCATAACAAAATCAAAAAATATATATGGTGTCGGGGTGGCGTGTCGGGGTCGGGGTGCCGTGTCGGGGTCGTGGTGCTGTTTCGGGGTCTGGGTGTCGGGGGTCGGGGTTTCGGGGCGTCGGGGCCGGGGT